>NC_081406.1:544148790-544448790 GCF_030272615.1 Cryptomeria japonica | reverse complement strand
CACTAACATCCATTAGCAAAAAGCTCTTAACATAATTTCTGCATTTAGCTGAAAGGTTTGGAGCAAATTGGGAATGTGGCTCGTTCATTATATTATCAACACCACGAAAAAAATCATCGTTTGCATCCAAATGAAGCCTTTGATTGAATATCGGTATATCTACATCCAGTCTACCTTTCATCACCTTAATGATAATGTGGCATTGGCAGCCCCGTTTCTTTGTAAAGTTCCTTGCACGTTCGTTTGTGGGAGGATCATTCCTATGGTCATCTGGACCATACGCACACCAATAACTGAAATACACATTGTCATGTTGTCAACTACCAATCTGAAGACAAAATAAATATTGCGTACATATTGGATGAATGATGCAATATTCTCACCACGAATACATCATCTCTTTTAAGCTTACACTATGCTTCTCATTATGATGCATACAGATAAATGTGGATTCTGCACTTTCAACCAAGGCTTCCCCTATAATAAAATCATTTAATCTATGAAGAGGAATTGTTGCACAATGGTTAGTATGACCATCACCTTCAACAACAATTGGACTCCAATGGAGATTGTTGGTTGAAAAATGACCGACTCCACTAGCAACATCTTGAACTTGTAAGTCCATTAACAAATGCCATTTGCATTGTCTCACCATCCCAATAACATACGAAACACGACAATCTTCTCATGAATGCCAGACGTTATTGCTTCCCATAGGGGAAAAAAGTAATATAACAAAAAAAATAAAAATTAAAAAACTAAGTTGATTGACTGACTATAATATAATTCACCATCAACACATTCAAATAGTTGTTCAAAGGTATTTCAATAATGTATTATTCTGACTGTAAATGTACTCATATCCTCCATCGCTGAAGTGATTCACTCATGCAGTTAACCTTACATAACAATATCAATGTTTATATGTGTTATGAAGATGTTGCATAAGTATGTAGTTCCATTGGTTCCGTGAAAATAACATCAGATAAAAGAGAAATTGTTGCATTTTGTACAAAAAATGTTGAATAAGTGTTTGAGAGAAATAAAGCAAGAATGGAAACGAACGACACCCTACGAACTATGGGTGGAAGGTGTGTAGGTTGAAGAGCACTTACTGTTCTACACAGTGCCCGATGACATTTGTAGTCTGGGGATATTGGCCACCCCACATTGACGTATTTCGAAGAATACATTGTCTCTTGGGGTTGACGACCTTGATTTTGGCAAGGACTAAACACCTTAAATACACATATCCAATGAATGCAACATCCTATCCCTATGGCCAATTTCCCCACATGAAAGATCCTGGGAAACCATGTGAAACATTTCCAGTAATGTGAAACAAGTACTATTGCTGCAAGCAATCTCAGATATGAAAAAAATCGTTGACATCTCTTCTAAAAAATTTAAATAATCAATTCATAGAAATAAACAAAGCGTAAAAATGAATGACGTCCTGCAAGCCGTGAGTAGAATATGGCAAACAACATAAACTAAATGAGACATTCTTCTAATGGGGCTGCCAAATAGCGGTTTCCCAACAACTATTAACTTCATGTTTACACATTCCATCAATCCAACATTGTAATCATATAGCTAATTGCATAGAGGTAATTTTTTTAAGGGGTGTACAAACCTCGTTTACCTGAGAAGAGATTTTCACAAATCAAGTGAATGGTTTCAAGAAATGTGCATCATAGGCCATCAAATACACCTCATATCATCCATGAACTTAACTTAGTCATATTGTAAAAAAAAACATGATATACAACTTGCAAGCCTCTATTGTGAATTAGTTTAAGAACCTCCAATATGAATCAACATACCATGTAGATGACTAGCAAAATGGAAGAGCATATAACAAGAGAATGTCATTGTGTTTCACATTTAAAATATTGCATGGAAAGGATGAAAGGCATGTACACCAAAACCCATGCGGTAACCTCCAAAATCCACATATGTCCATTGCTTGCACCAACCTCAAACATACAACTCATTGTTTACATCTGTCGACATAAAGCTCAATTAGTAATAGAAAGAAGTTGGGAAATCTAAAAAATATGATGTATCGTACGAACGGTGACTAGAAGTTGTGCATGTAGTGAAGAGAATTAAACGATCAATCGCCACCTCTCTCATTGTTATGTATTTTATTTTGTGTAGCGAACGGAAAGAGGTGATGATGATATAAAAAGAATAGAAGAATCATTTTCAAAACAATGATGTAGTAGCACACTGCACAACTAAAGATTCCAGTACCACCAAAAATAGATGGTAGTTTAGATAGGAGGTCTCGAAATGAGAATTCAAAGCCTCTCAAGAAATGCAACTGCAGAAAACGCATTTTCATTAACTACCAAAAATTATTTCTGTGTTTGGCCTAAATTTAATCAAGAATAGCTTTAGCCCATCTCTCCTGCTAGGAACTGAAACTGTGCTTGCACATCATACAAACTAAAAACTTCATTTTCGGGTGTTGAAAAAGACGATTGGTTATCCTACCCGCAACATTCAAATCATATTCAATATAAAAATAAACCCGACTATTGAAAAGCAATGCCCACGTTTTATGGGGAGTGGACTGTGGTTTTCAAACAAGTGGAAAGAAATTTGGAACTTTTCAAATCTGCTTAGTCTGTATGTTTGCTTTGCAATTCATTTTAAATTTCATTGCATTTCTTATAAAAAACACAAAGGTTGTCCACACTTAAATTAAATCACTTTACTATAATGATATTGACTCAATTAAATAACTACACAATTTAAAAATAAAGAGAATTGATCTAAATTCAACTCTTATAAGAGCCAACATACAAAATGTAAATTCAAAACACAACAATAAAACTATGATTTTCCACACTTACATTAATCATTTCGAGAATACGAGGGTTTTCAACACTTGTGTAATCTGTAATGTTACTACGATTTATAATAAACTTAGGGAGACCAGGGGGATTTGAAAAAGAGTGGACAAAACACAATGGTTTGAAACTAACACGCTGGTTTTCAACAAAAGTCCCGACAACACATGGTAAATTACATGAATGTTTTGCAAATTCTACAATCTGGTCAGGGTCTATAAATTATTGTTGAAGTACACATAAGGGTTTTTTATTCCCTTATCAGCTCCACAAATATTATGGCTCTTAATTACAAGGGCCCACCAATTACTGCAATCCATCTATCCATTCATTCATCATCCACATACATTCATTCATTCATCATTTTCCTTGCACTATACAAAGTACCTTATAATTTTTCACATGTACTTGTTTGCCATTCTATCAAGGTACCCAACAAAGTGTACAAAAGCCTGATGAGAAGTGCCCAGTTGAGGTGTCTCTCAACTTTTCAAGATTTTTTTTGTGATTGTGCATCTTTTATCCAAGTGGGAAGGTTCTCTTTCATTAAAAGCTACTTGCATTTCTTCCCTTTCTTGGGCGAACATATGGGTAATCTGCAGTAACAATCATTATTCTTTAAAAGACCAAGGTTAATAATCATCTTCCCTTCACATTGTTGACTGACACACTTTATTGGGTTTCCACTTTCCCCTCAACAGACGGAGGAGCACAATGTACTTGTTGTTACAAATTGTAAATCTTTAAGAGTGACTCGTAAGTAGCAACAGGTAATTATCCTTAAACAAGCCAACATATCACACAAACATGACTTCAAATTATCTACATGGGACAAGATAAAATATTTCACTCCAAATAGAAATGACTTGTCACTCCTCTATAATGGGAGTTGTACTCTCAACTTCAAGCGAGCCTTTCATTAAGACCCAATGAATGATTATGGAAGAAAAATAAATTGAATCTTAGGTTTATGTTAAAAATTATAAAATATTGTATTTAATGAGATTTTTTTATTTTAATTATTATGAAAACAATTTGTAGGGAAACAAAAATGCAATTTAATTAAACTAACATTAAAAATATCATCATTAATTAGAAAGATAAACTCGAGACAATATTTTTATTTATGAATACTATAACATCTAGTTTTGTTTCTTGCCCATGAATACCCATATACCCATTTTAGAAATATAAGGAAGGTGATGAGCTTACCAAATCTCAAACAACATTCCCACATTATGACTTTTAAGCTCAAATATAATGCTAAATATCAATATATAGCTATAATGACATGTTCTCTAGTTCTAAAGATTGAGAGAAACATTGAAATTGCTTAGTCTTTTAGTTGTTCAGAATCCATTACTCCATTCATTGCATATTTTTCATCTACATTTATCCTATGAAAATCATGTTGTTTGTAGAATTAATTGGCTTAAAATTTATTCCTTGATAACCTTATGTGAAACTCGACCATCCATTTTTTTATGAAAACCTTCGCAATCAAAGTCCTTTGTTCACTCAAACTCAACAAACCTCCTTACTTAGCATTTTCATAACCAAGTGTTGTATGCACAAAAAAGGGCATACAACACCAATGATCTGGGCATTTAAAACTAATTTGGGTTATGTAAAAGCAAGCCACTAGGATCACTTGATATTTTATAATGAAGACCCAATTTCAACACCCAAAGGGTATGTAGAAGAAATCCCAGAATTAAAAATCTCACAAGACCTTATATGACCAAGAAAGTTCACTTAGTGTTTAAATCAAGTGTACATTTTTGGACGACGTTTGATTGTTTGTTAAATGTTATGATTCGAGATGTTTGAAAAGTTTAGTTTGATATTTTCAATGTACATTGTTGCATGGTAGACTTGTCTTTTGATGGTGTTCTTGAAGTGTTTATAATGCTTAAGCAACATTTTCCAACATACTAAAGGTTATCCTAATATGCTTGTATATGTTGAAATTTTGCATATGGGAAAAACATGCAAGTTATTTTGAAGGCTTGAATTTTAATGAGATTATGAAGATTCAATGCTGGAGAGTGCAACAATGTTAAGCAATACATTTCAAGTGCATAATGGTTTCCACAATCTTAAGACAATACATAAGAAAAACTTAGAAGGCTGCAAACATATGTTTAAGGTTGCCACAACGTGGTAAAGTAAAAAAATTAAATCTTAGAAACTATAAGTGAAATGTTTGATGATGTATAGATGTAATACAACCATCCAATGTGATTAAGTTTTATCACACAATACCTTTGAGGTATTTGAAGGTGAATAATAATGAGGTATTGTATGAAAATATTGGTTCACGTTGAAGTGATTTTCAATAAAGGAGTTCAAATCATGTGTTCTAGCCAAGAGGGAATGATCAAGCACCATTCAAATTGGTTTTTATTTTAGTAATGAAAGAGTTGTTTCTATTAGATTATTGTTTGCATAAAATATAATATAATTTATAATAATACAAATAATATTTACTAACAATAAAAATAACTTATACTAATTACTAACTTATCTACATAATTGAAAATATACTAAGATAAAATATAACAAAATCCTAACCTTGAACTAAGTGTTTAAAAACAACAAGAACAAGTTAAAGTACACCGAAAGATGCCAACACTATCGAGATGTTGTCCATGGAAGAAGAAATCACCTCTATATTCTTATTATGAACAACAAATCATGGGGAAATTCCCAAAATAACGAGAGTAAGGACGAAGGCACTCAAAGGGAGTAAAATAAATTAAAGTAGTGATAAATGCCACGATACACAATGTAAATTCAAAACACAATAAACAAAACTACGGTTTTCCACACACAGTAATCTTTGTAGATAACACGAGGGTTTTCTAGTATATTAGGGGAGCATAGTCCGAACGCACGTTTTTGGCCGAAATTAAATATGCATACTTTGTTTCACTGAAAAAATGCAACTTCAAAATCTGAAAACCTAAACAAATTCCACAAATAGCTGAAATTGAAACATTAAAAAGATAGGTTCCTTACTCACTGGTTTTTTTTTTCTGTTGAATTCTTCGCTAACCCTCGCTGAATCCAACCTCCTTTTGCGCGGTGACAAAAACCTTCGTTTCCTCAAATTTCAAACGCACAAAAGCTCCTCCATTTTTTGGCTGAAATTAGATATCCATACTTTGTTTCACCCAAAAATTACCCTCTCACATAGACCTAAAACATAAAAAACTCCACAAATAACTAAAATTGCAACATTAAAAAGATGAGTTCTTTATTAGTTTTTCGTTGTCGAATTCTTCTTGACCCTCACCGAATCCAACCTCCTTTCGAGCAGTGACAAAAACCATCATTTTTCCACTCCTATTTCTTGCAGCGTGATAAAAATCCCTGCTCTTTCGCGGGGTGATCGAACCCAGTCTCTCCCTAAAACATGTGGTGTCCAAAAATGAAGGCAGCCCCCGTCTTAATGAACACGCTGTGTTTACAACATAGCTGTCCGCCAAAATGTCTCCCGCCGACCGTCCCTGTTACGGTAGCAAGGCAGTTACCGTAGCCAGGCTGGACATTTTGCCGCCAAAATTCCCCGCGCACCGTCTTCGCTGACCTCCCTTTCCGACCGTCGGAAATGGCTGATGTTGAAAGGTCCTGGCGTTCTTTTTGTCCTTTACGCTGTAAAAGGAAGCACTCCATACGGGGCTCCTGCAACTCCACGTATGTATGGCAGATGTGCTATTTTATGTGAAAAATAGAGCTCCGCTTCTTTCCTGTACTATGGATACCAATTAAACTCTAATCAATAACTTTTTGTCTTGAATATACAAGTAGGTGGCAGCTGGACCCTTTACTTGATACACAGAGAATTTCCTTTCTGAAATTTTTATGTCACCACGTGACTCCACCAGCATGAAGATTACTATGCAACTCCCCATGGTGTTCGATTGTCCATTCTCATTGAAGAGTGTTGCTGTTAACAGTACGAAAGGCATATTCGTGCACTTATAAGATCGGGCTCTTGCTTGAAAGAATGTAGCTAGCAAAAGGAATTTTTGTGAAAGGGTTTGAATGAAGAAACATCAAGTGGGTTGTGAAACTGCAAGGCCACATGTGGCACTCTACCCAGTTGTGGGTTTGGGCCATCTTATTCCCTTCGTTGAGCTTGCAAGAAACCTCGTTTCCTCCCACGGATTCGCCGTGACCCTAATCACACCCTCCTGGAACATTTCCCCTTTAGAGACTAGATATGTTTCAGACCTCCTTTCCTCCAATCCCAATACAATCCGTCAAATAGAGCTTCCACAGATCCCTTCTAACGGAGAAGACACGAATGATACCTTTAACTTCATTCTGGAACGAATAAGAAAGTCCATGCCTGCGATGGAACGAAATCTATGGATACTAGAACAACCCAACCGCCCTTTCTCGCCTGTTCGTGCATTGATATCGGATCTCTTCCACGCGGAAACTGTGGAGGTGACCGACAGCCTGGGCTTGCCAAATTATGTCTTGTTGACAGCCTCTATGGCCTTCCTCTATTTCGTGTTGCGTCTGCCCCGCGTTTATCTGTCTGACGGAAACGAGGCTCCTCCGGTTTCCATCAATATCCCGGGCTTGAAGAAGCCCATCAATGAGGCTGATTTTCCAGACCTGTTGCGCAACAAGTCCTCTCCGATGTTTCATGGCTTCCTTCGCCTCTGCTCTCCCTTAAGGGCAATGAAAGCCATTCTCGTCAACACCTTTCATGACTTGGAAGCAGAGTCGATTCATTCGTTGTGGTCCGGAAGTGTCGGAGAAATCGATGGCGTACCGCCGGTACATGCGATTGGACCGATTACACGATCATTTGATCTGCCCCAGGTGGACGGTGAGGAAGAAGAGCTCCTGAAATTGTGGCTGGATAGCCAGGCTAAGGGGTCGGTGGTGTTCGCATCATTTGGTACGTGGGGATTGATGGGCAGAGAACAGTTGATGGAGATTGCGTTAGGGCTTGAAGCGAGCGGGCTAAACTTCGTTTGGGTTGTGCGGAGCATTAGTAATACTAGTACTGCTGCTACTTCCAGTTTGGAAGTGGACTTGAGAAGTGTTCTTCCCGAGGGTTTCTTGAGCCGTGTTGAGGGCCGCAGAAAGGGAGGGTAGCTCATTTGTGAGCATGGAAGCTGCATTCAGTGACCTTGTCATAGCCAAAAATAAACATATCGAGTGAAGACTTTGTTGGAGATAATAATCCCAACTACTGTGCATCTACAATTAGCTCCAGTTAGCCACCGCATAGCTCTACTGCCATCGTTAAACTCAGTTATTTCTGCTAGTCATGCAGACAGTCAATTTATTCTCTTAATCAAGCTCGATGAATAATGCATGCAATGCATGAAACAATTAAGTTTAGTTCCAGTCTATTTTTAGGGGTTAATATCTCTCTATATAGAGAGCCCCTTGTTATTGAATCTGCAGAGTCAGAATAGTGTAATGCATAACAGAAAAAGAGCTCTGTATCGAGGCGATATGTAATGAATCCATCATGAATAAATTAAATCTGCATTGTGCTGTAGCATAGGCATGACTACTAATGCATAATAAAAAGTTTATTTTATTCTATTTGTTGTTTGCTGTAGCATATGATTGCTTTAATGTCTCTGTTTTATTTTGATCTCTGCCTTAAAGATTGGTATCGGAGCAGGATGATCTAGGGATATCAGATGGCATTTTTGGACAAGCTGACTATAGCTGGTTCAAGAAGAAATTGCAGTATTAAAGGAATTGCTATTGCTACCGAAGATTAGAAAAAAAAGAAAAGTCAGTAGTTTGGAAGTTCCTGGTCAGAGGTCAATGAGCGCCATTGTTTTTGTAATGATGATTGGGAATGTTTGTCTCTGAGAAATGACCAGAAATTTATGCGCTGGAGGGAAAAAAGCTGCCAAAGATTGGCCCATTTTGTCATAAAGGAAAGTGTGAAGAACGCCACAGAAAGAGATCTAGAGAAAATTTGTTAAAGATTCATCAAAGCAGTGGAGGAGATCTTCGAAGATACACAAAACTATTGAAGGAAAATAAGTCGTTGTTTAAATCAAGTGAATTAGGTGAGTTTATATTGTTTATTTTAATAGGAAAGTCTGGTAAAAGAATGAAGAAAGAGGATATTTCTTTCGTATATGAGAAAAGATCTATTGAATGAAAAATTGATTGAAACTAAGAAGTGTAATTCACAGTTGATAGCAAATTTAAAGGAATTTGCAAAAGAAAAATGCAAGTATTTGTGTGAAATTGATAATCTTAAAAAATAAATGCTGAATATTAAAGCAAAAAATAAAGAATTAAAAGGAGAGTTAAAATTGTTTGATGAAGTCAAGAAGGTGAATGAAGATTTAGAAAATAAGTTGAAGTTGTTGGAAAAAGAAAATGAGATTTTGAAATTAAAATCAGTAGTGTGAGATGATGCATGTGATACAAGTGATTTGTGTCCTTCGGTTGATATGGATGATGTACCAAAGTTTTTTCAGGTGAGGATGGCGAAGTTGATAGTAAAGATGTGTTTGCATGTACATATGCAAGTTGTGATGTTAAAAACAAAGCTTTCTTTGAAAATAATGTTGGTTGGAAGATGATGTAGAAAATGGGATATAAAAGAAGAGGACTAGGAAAGCATGGACAAGGAATTCAAGGGCCCATTCAGCCTGTTATGAGACCAAAGTATGAAGGTCTCTAATTTGGTAAGAAAGATAGATGGAAGTTGCTAGTATTACAAGTTCAAGAAAATCAGCTGAAAGAATTGAGTGTTTTCATTGTCATAGAGAAGGACACAAAACAAAAGATTGTTGGGATCTACATCTTGTATCCTATGCAGATTGAAGAATCATTCTAAAAAGACATGTTGGAATAAAGAATGTATGAGAGGTTGCATGAAAATAGATTGTGAATGGAGTTATGGATCAAGCTGGCAAACAGTTAGACATATGATCAAAAAATTGTTTAGGTATAAAAGTTCATATGTGAATTAGAGAAATCATCAAAGGTTTGAATGTTCAGGTCAAAGGAAAATATTGTCTAGCAAGACATCTACAAATAGTGAGTTTGTAAGAAGATTCAAATTGAAGTTTTGAAGGTTTGAAGGACTGCCGTAGTAGTTGGAAGAAGCCAAAAAAAGTAGTTGGAAGAAGCCAAAAAAAGATCTGAAGATCAAGAGATGGTTAGAAGTTATCAGGAAAAGAAAATATTGGAGAAAGTCTGAAGACAGAGAAAGCGATAGAAGATAGAAGAAGATTGCAATCATGTCAACAAAGGAATTAGAGAATGTCGTAGCATTCGTGGTAGTTGTGATTAAGGGGGAGTGTACGTTGGAGATAATAATCCCAACTACTGTGCATCTACAATTAGCTCTAGTTAGCCACCACATAGCTCTATTGCCACCGTTAAACTCAGTTATTTCTGTTAGTCATGCACACAATCAATTTATTCTCTTAATCAATCTCGATGAGTAATGCATGTAATGCATGAAACAATTAAGTTTAGTTCCAACCTATTTTTAGGGGCTAATATCTCTATATATAGAGACCCCCTTGTTATTGAATCTGCAGACTCAGAATAGTGTAATGTATAACAGAAAAAGACCTCTGTATCAAGGCAATATGTAATGAATCCATCATGAATACATAAAATCTGCATTGTGCTGTAGCATACACATGAGTACTAATGCATAATAAAAAGTTTATTTTATTCTGTTTGTTGTTTGTTGCAACATATGATTGCTTTTATGTCTCTGTTTTATTTTGATCTCTACCTTTAGACTTTAGTACAAATTGATGAGCATTTTGTTAATAAAAGATCTAATTAGAAAGGTGGGCAGAGCTCTGGAGGCTGCTGTTAGAGATTTGTTTCCACTGTCCGTTTTCTCCCCACACTTCATAGTACTTCTTCAACGTTTTCTTTAATATTTCTTGGTGAGTTGAGTTAAACATGTTTTGTTTTAATGAATGTTTTGTCCTAAGATTATAGTAAGAGCCTTTCATCACTACGAGTAAATATAGTTAAAGTGTTTGTGTTTGAGAAAAACTTATACTAGTGATTAATAGTCATTTTTGTCTTCAATGTTGTGTGGATGTTAGCAACTAACATAAAATTTTGGTCTAGGGTAAAGGTGGGACAAAGAAGTGATGTTTGAATTATCTCGAACTCATCGTTAAGGCATGGCACGAGCTATTCTCCACATAAAAGGGCATGGCCATGACATGTGGGATATTACATGAGGTGGCATAGGGGTCCATAGAGAAGCGTCAGGGGTGCCGATCAAATGATGTGGCATGGGGTCCACGGAGAAGGTCACGGGTGCCAACGGCTAGAAAATGGTGAATGACGTGGTGACTGTCGGTACGCGAGTTTCCGACAGGGTCATCAGACGATGACGAAAAATAATTTTGAATTTTTGTTGGAAATAACATTGAATCCGCGAATGGGCTAATGAAGAGCCACGACCAAAAGAGTTGATCTGCATGGATTCCACCTGGTCAGGGATTACGAAGCAAAACAAAGCTTTTAGCTCAGAGTTGTTTGTCGCCGAAGAGTCTTTAGATAGTCGGAGTTGGGAAATATCTCTCTAGGCAAATTTCTCTCTAGGCAGTTTGAGGATCTTTTCAAATTTTTGTAGTCTATAGGCATGTGAGAAATTCATATTCTTTCATAGTCTACATAAAAGTGTGGTAATAGGGGAAATTATTATTTAATCATTTTATTTTTCATAAATGCATAGGCTTGGCTAGGTTTATGTAAGTTTACGATTGTTTTTTGTCGTTCGCAGTGCAGGGAAGCAAAGGTAGAGACGACGTTTTGGAGGCGTAGTTGTCGAGGTTTTAAAGGGAGATTGAACCTATACAGGTAGGTATATTTTCCAATATTTGTGTTCTATTTTGTCATGCTGGTAGGGACTGTGGGTGGAAGAGGAAAGTTCGTCAACGCATTTAAGAAAACCTTAGTATCGTAATAAATTTTTATATATGAACTAGGGTTTGATCATTGTGTGTCTCATTTTTGCGTGCATTTTGGCCACCTGTCAGGACTGCGATTGCTAAAGAATACAAAAGTTTTTTGTATTCGGTGTGGGTTGTAAAACAATATTGAGGGTTTCTGTAATAAATTTCTAGCGGGTTTAGGGTTTTCCCTTTATGTATGTATTTTTTGCATCGATTTGGACTACCCGACGGGACTGGGTATGCTAAAGTACACGAGAGTTTTTTTGAGAGTGTAGTAAAAAATTTGGAAATTTCAAATTAAGCCTAGTCTGTATGTTTGTTTTCTGTATACACATTTTTTGATCACTTGTCGGGACTGGGAATGTCAAAAAGCACAAAATGATACACAAGGTAAAATCAAAATACTATAAATAAAACTATGGTTTTCCACACACAACTGGGAATGTTAAAGAACACGAAACGCTTGCACAATGTAGTATCCGGTGTGTTGGGAAACACATGACGGTCTTGTACATATTCAAACTGGCTTGGTATGAATCATGAGTGTTTTTCACACATGTGGTCTGATCATGTGAAAAACACAGTGGCTTTTAACTGTTTATGTTGATGGAAGGGCATTGTGGACAACATGAAATATTTTCAATTTGAAAAAGGTGTCGTTTTTAAATACACCTCGTTGCCACATCAATTTTAGATAGAAGTATCTTAAAAAATTGTATCTATAACTAAAGATAGAAGATAAATATGTTAGGGTTTTTTACTCACTGTCTTTACCAGAAGAAATATTTGCGATCTACCCTGCAATCCAATGTTCTTTTTGCACATGGTCAGAAAAAACCCTTTCTTTGTTGCAACCTCGAACTTCCAATGCACAAAACCCTCTGTGTGTTTGCTCGAAATTAGATATGCACTTTGTTCTTAACATAAGCTTCTGACCGTCAGAAATGCTTGACGTCGATTGGTTGACGTTCATTTTTCACAACACTATCTTCGCTGTATGAGAGTTCCCGACCATCATAAATGCCTGATGTCTAAATGTCTTCACGTTCATTTTTCACGTCCACATTGGAAAATGAAGCGCTCCACACGGGCCCCATAAAATTCCATGTATGTATGGTAGTTTCCCATACTAGAGTACGATGTTCTATTTTATATGGGCGTGTTTGCTCAAAACTAGATATGCAAACTTTGTTCTAAACATAAGCTGCTTTGACAAATTTTTTTTAAAGTCTACTATCAGATGTAAAATAGGTGATGTTTTTGAACATTCGTGGTTGCCACATCAATCTTAGAAGTATTTTGAATTTCTCTAATGTTGCAATGTATTTCATTAACTACGTATCTGTTGTCAAGTCTTGCTGATGTTTGTTAAGAAGCATATGTTGCTCGTCTTCAACCAACGATTGTTGAAGATGAGCAACATATGCTTGTCAGCAAACGACATCAGCAAGACTTACAACCAACAATTGTTGACATTCCATATTTCTGTGTAAAGTTTCTAAATCATACACAACTCTATTAATTGCTACGTCTCTTCATCTTCTATCTTGATGTTTTTTTGTTTTGTTTTAGTTTTAGTTTTAAGAATCATTTCACCATTTAATTTCAAGTGCTTTTTTGAAAATGGTGCATGTGAAAAATGCTTATTTCTTATTTTTCTGTTACGACTTCTCCAAACCCTATTTTTTCCCCCTAAATGGCACCAACCAACATTGAAATGCACAGTGTATTCTACACACCATTGTTGTTCCATTGTAGAACTATGATATTATCACTATTTCAAGCAGGAGATGTCTCCACTTCCATTTCAGGAAGTGGATTATCTCACTGGGATGATCTATTTGCACCTACGACAAAAAAGTAGATTATTTGCAATGGTACTTCAGGCGGTTGCAAAAATGAATGTTTATCTAATGTAGAGGGTTGAAAAAATGCCTCTTTTGTGCTTCAGCGGAGGAGCGCTCCAAATCTAGTGTTTTTTGTTGTTGGCAAAATGACACATCGCAATTACATTTTTGTCTGTTGCAACCGCTCTAAACCCCCGCGGTTATTCCAAAATTGCATTTGCAAAAGGCCCTATTTCCTTTTGACTGTTGAAACCGCTACAAAACCCCCATGTTTTTCTCCAAATTGGCACTTGCTTGTGTTGAAATCCTTAGCGGTTTCTGGAGTCTGTGAATGGGCTACTGAAAATCCACGACCAAAAGAGCCGGTTTGCACATATTCCAACTGGTTAGGGATTATTTTCAGAACGAAGCTTTTAGCTCGGAGTTGTTTGTGGTTGGAGAGTCTTTAGACAATCGAAGTTGGCAGGGAGATTCATTTCAAATTTTTACAAATTTTAGGCATATGAGAATTTCATAATCTTTCACAGTCTGTAGAAAAGCACGGTAATACTGCAAATTATTGTTTAATCATTTTATTTTTCATATATGCGTTGGCTTGGTTAGCTTTATGTAAGTTTGTGATTGTTTTGTGATGTTCACAGTGCAACGCTCCATGCTAGGCCCATACAACTCCACATATGTATGCTGGATGCCCAGACTCTAGTATGGCCTGCTATTTCATGTTGGACGATAGCCGCTTTTATTAACTACGCATCTGTCGTTAAGTTTTTCTGATGTCATTGGTCAACAACCATATCTTCCTCATCTTGAACCAATGATTATTGACATTCCATATTTTTGTGTAAATTTTCTAAATCATACCCAGCTCTACTAATTGCTATGTCTCTGCAACTTCTTTTTTGATGTTTTGTTTTTGTTTTAAGAACCATTTCGCCATTTAATTTCAAGTGCTTTTTTTTGAAAATGGTGTGTGTGAAAAATTCCTATTTCTTATTTTACTGTTCCTATATTGATTTCCCTAAATGGCACTAGAGCCAACATGGAAATCCACAGTGTATTCTACACGCCTTTGCTGTTCCATTACATTAATTTGATATTATCACTATTTCAAGAAGGAGATGTCTCCACTTCCATTTTAGGAAGTGGATTATCTCACTGGGTTGATCTATATGCACCCACGACATAAAAGTGGGTTATTTGCAATGGTACTTCAGTCAGTTGCAAAAATGAATGCTTATCTAATGTAGAGGGTTGAAAAAACACCTTTTCTGTGCTTCAACGAAGGAGCGCTCCAAATCAAGTGTTTTTTTTGCCAAAATGGCACATTTGGATTACATTTTTGACTGTTGCAACTGCTCCAAAGCCCTGCAATTATCCCAAAATTGCACTTGCAAAAAGCCCTATTTCCTTTTAACTGTTGAAACTTGCAAACCCCTTGTGTTTTTCTCCAAATTGGCACTTGTTGCCCATTATTGGCATTATGTTGTCATTGATGTCAACTGGTATGGAATGGTCGTCGGTGAGAAGGTAATGGTGACTAGCATTGGTGAAGTAAGTTATGATGTCATCCGGTATGCAGGATGGAGTGTCCAAGCAAACAGATAGGTATGTTACCGGTACATATGAAATGTATCATTAACTGGTAAAGCAGGACCACTTGTAAGGCAAAGCAAGCAAGCAAAAGAGGAACTGAAGGATGTGAACCAGTATACTCAGAGAAGATTAATGCTTCCGATAAATGGACTGAGATGTTGGACTAACATGTTTGATGGAAGACCAAGTTGATCCACTGACAGAGAAGAGGTATGCAAGTATGAAGGCCCACCGGTGAAGTTAGCTTATATTGGTAAGGTGAGTTGAACCGGTAGTGACTCTTGGTTGGTGAAGAATGTCAAACCGACATAGCAAACCAAGCATAGGTAGATGCCGATAAGGATGACAGGTGGAAGCTAGGTGGTGATCATGCATAGGTTGGTGAAGTGTTCATCAATGTAACAGTCAGCAAGAAGGTCAACTTTTATGAAGAACCAAAAAATCATAGAAGGATGGTAGAAGGTTGCAGCTCAAAGAAGACAAGGTGGCAAGCGATTGAATTGATCCTACAAGATGATCTGATCTTTGCACCCATTTGTCGAAGGAAACATCCAAGCCATTAATGGCGTTTGACAGAGAAATGAAGAAAAGCATGGTGCAGACAACCAAATATAGAAAACGCACATTGGAATGCGAGGTGTTGGTGGTGCTGATTGATGACATGCAGATCATCTCTCCAAAAAAGAAGATCAGATCAAATCTAATACGGATCGAGTTGGTGAAGGTAAAACCTATCACGACACTATTTGAATGTTGTTTTGGTGGGAACCCTAAAAGACAAACATGTCAGATTGAGACAAGAATGAGTTGATTCTTGATACGAAGTGTGAGAGAGAAGAGATCCTGAGAAAGGAGAAAGATTGTTTGCCTTAGAGTTTATTATGAGAAAGTTGCAGTGTGAGTTAGTAGGCGAACCGGTGAGAGGGTCTAACCAATAGAGACATAATAATCGGTAAAGTGTTGCAGTTCTAACAATCAAGCTAACTGGTGGGGTGTGATTGGTCAGGAAGGCATCCAAAAGTGACACAATGTGGTGTGAGGTTGAGGGAGAAAGAAGAGAGGCAGAGAGTAACCGGTAGTTGATCAGATAGAGTAATCTGATAACCGACAGCGTGAGAATCAATGAAGAAGAGGAGTTTGTTAACTGACATAAATCCATTGATTAAGTGTTGTAGAACTCATTTGCAACCAGGTGCTATCACTGTATCAAAATTGTATTTCATTATACAACATCAAGTTGGAGCTTGGTGCAGGGGTCGGTGTTCCTTGGGTTGGTGCCCTAAATCAGTAGGGGTTGGTGCTTCTTGTGTTGGTGCCCTAAATCATTATAATTCATTGTTTCATTATGAGGTTGGATTGGAGCCGTAGACTCCAACAACATTTCTCACCAAGGTTTTTCCCATATTGGGTTTTCCTCGTACATTTGGGTATGTGCAGGATCATGGTGTGCCAAAATAGGCCCTTAAGTGGCAATGAAATTTCAGAAAAATCAGAGTTATGCAACTTGACATGAAAATTTGAATAAGTTGTGAACATTATTTTTAAAATATGTAAGAAGAGAATATATAGAAAATTGAATGCAGTTTCTAAGCTACTAGTTGTTTTTTGGAAAAAAAAATCCTATTTGATGAAAATTTCAAATTTCAATGCAGTGGTACTAAAATTTCAGGAAAAAAATAAGAAGTAGACGTATGTCTGACCACCCTAATCAAAATAAAATCTTAATATTTTTTTATAATATTTATAATATAAGTATTAGACTCATGTCTGGATGTGACACATATTTTTTTTTAATTTTTCATGAATTAAATAATTATTTATGATTTTTTTACTACAGCTTTTCAGAAATTCAGAAACTCCTACGTCTGACCACCTTAACTTGGTCAAAACCTTATGAAATTTAATTTTTTTTAATTTTTCCCTATAGTAGACGAAGCATAGGATGTGACGCATGTTTAGGTTTCAAAAAATGTTATATCGTTTGAAAGTTATGAGTGTTTTTCAATCAGTATATCAATCAGGACTATTGTCAGAATTCAATTAGAAAATAAATTATTTACTAAAGTCGAAATAAGACAAGCCTTATATTGTTGGAAAGCTGGGAACGTCCTTAAAAAACCCTTTTCGTTTTATCAATTTTGGCTACAAAAAAAGTCGTCAGCCACCAGTGTAAAGTCTGGAAAACCAGGGAATACTGAAAAACACATTTTTTCAGTTGACTTTCCAAGCTTGTAACTTCCAAGCCTAATACCAAAGCATTCTCGAGCTGAAATTTGAAATTTGAAAATTTGAGTACAAAAATTTGCGGTCCCCGATGAATTTCCCTTGCCACCATTTATGAAGTAAACTGCCACATGGCAGAAATCCGATATCCGATTAAATCGGATATCGGATTTTATTGGTCATATTTTAAAGAGGAGAGAGAGAGAGAGAGAGAGAGAGAGAGAGAGAGAGAGAGAGAGAGAGAGAGAGAGAGAGAGGTAGAGGGAGGAGAGAGAGAGAGAGAGAGACCATATGACCCCTAACGACACAATTTAGTGTCTTAAGGGGACCTATGGTGTCGTTAGGGGTCATATGGTGTCTTGGGACACCATAGGACCCCTTAAGACACCAAATCATGTCATTAGGGGTCATATTGTGTCTTACGACCCATAACTATGACCACTAATGATAGTTATGTGATATGGTGTCCCATGAACCCTTATGACCTCTCAGGACACCATATGACCCCTAATGACACCATATTGGGTCGCTTTGGGTCATATTATATCCTAAGGGGTCATATTGTGGTCTATGACCCCTTAGGACACCATATGCCCCCTAACGACATGATTTGGTGTCTTAAGGGGTCCTATGGTGTCGTTAGGGGTCATATGGTGTCCGTAGGGGTTGTATGGTGTCTTGGGACACCATAGGACCCCTTAGGACACAATATGACCCCTTAGGACACAATATGACCCAAAGCGACCCAATATGGTGTCATTAGGGGTCATATGGTGTCCTAAGAGGTCATAAGGGTTCATGGGACACCATATGACCGCTATGGACACCATATGACCCCTAACGACACCATCAGACCCCTTAAGACACCAAATCATGTCGTTAGGGGTCATATTGTGTCCTAAGGGGTCCTATGGTGTCCCAAGACACCATATGACCCCTATGGACACCATATGACCCCTAACAACACCATAGGACCCCTTAAGACACCAGATCATGTCGTTAGGGGTCATATTGTGTCTTACGGGGTCGTAGGACACAATATGACCCCTAACGACACAATTTGGTGTCTTAAGGGGTCTTATGGTGTCACAAGACACCATATGATCCCTAACAACACCATAGGACCCCTTAAGACACCAAATCATAACATTAGGGGTCATATTGTGTCTTACGGGGTCATAGGACACAATATGACCCCTAACGACATGATTTGGTGTCTTAAGGGGTCCGATGGTGTCGTTAGGGGTCATATGGTGTCCATAGGGGTCATATGGTGTCCCATGAACCCTTATGACCTCTTAGGACACCATATGACCCCTAATGACACCATATTGTGTCGTTAGGGGTCATATTGTGTCTTAAGGGGTCCTATGGTTACCCAAGACACCATATGACCCCTATGGACACTATATGACCCCTAACGACACCATATGACCCCTTAAGACGCCAAATCATGTTGTTAGGGGTCATATTGTGTCCTACGACCCCGTACGACACAATATGATCCCTAACGATATTATTTAGTGTCTTAAGGGGTCCTATGGTGTCGTTAGGGGTCATATGGTGTCCACAGGGGTCATATGGTGTCTTGGGACACCATAGGACCCCTTAAGACACCATATGACCCCTAATGACACCATATTGGGTCGCTTTGGGTCATATTGTGTCGTTAGGGGTCATATTGTGTCTTAAGGGGTCCTATGGTGTCCCAAGACACTATATGACCCCTATGGACACCATATGACCCCTAACGACACCATAGGACCCCTTAAGACACCAAATCATGTTGTTAGGGGTCATATTGTGTCTTACGACCCCGTACGACACAATATGATCCCTAACAATATGATTTGGTGTCTTAAGGGGTCATATGGTGTCGTTAGGGGTCATATGGTGTCTTGGGACACCATAGGACCCCTTAAGACACCATATGACCCCTAATGACACCATATTGGGTCGCTTTGGGTCATATTGTGTCGTTAGGGGTCATATTGTGTCTTAAGGGATCCTATGGTGTCCCAAGACACCATATGACCCCTAACGACACCATAGGACCCCTTAAGACACCAAATCATGTCGTTAGGGGTCATATTGTGTCCTACAACCCCGTACGACACAATATGATCCCTAACGATATGATTTTGTGTCTTAAGGGGTCCTATGGTGTTGTTAGGGGTCATATGGTGTCTTGGGACACCATAGGACCCCTTAAGACACCAAGACACCATATGACCCCTTAAGACACCATATGACCCCTAATGACACCATATTGGGTCGCTTTGGGTCATATTGTGTCATTAGGGGTCATATTGTGTCTTAAGGGGTCCTATGGTGTCCCAAGACACCATATGACCCCTATGGACACCATATGACCCCTAACAACACCATAGGACCCCTTAAGACACCAAATCATGTCGTTAGGGGTCATATTGTGTCCTACGACCCCGTAGGACACAATATGACCCCTAACAGCATGATTTGGTGTCTTAAGGGGTCCTATGGTGTCGTTAGGGGTCATATGGTGTCCATAGGGGTCATATGGTGTTTTGGGACACCATAGGACCCCTTAAGACACAATATGACCCCTTAGGACACAATATGACCCAAGGCGACCCAATATGGTGTCATTAGGGGTCATATGGTGTCCTAAGAGGTCATAAGGGTTCATGGGACACCATATGACCCCTATGGACACCATATGACCCCTAACGACCCCATCAGACCCCTTAAGACACCAAATCATGTCGTTAGGGGTCATATTGTGTCCTAAGGGGTCCTATGGTGTCCCAAGACACCATATGATCCCTATGGACAACATATGACCCCTAACGACACCATAGGACCCCTTAAGACACCAAATCATGTCGTTAGGGGTCATATTGTGTCTTACTGGGTCGTAGGACACAATATGACTCCTAACGACACAATTTGGTGTCTTAAGGGGTCTTATGGTGTCACAAGTCACCATATGATCCCTAATGACACCATAGGACCCCTTAAGACACCAAATCATAACATTAGGGGTCATATTGTGTCTTACGGGGTCGTAGGACACAATATGACCCCTAACGACATGATTTGGTGTCTTAAGGGGTCCGATGGTGTCGTTAGGGGTCATATGGTGTCCATAGGGGTCATATGGTGTCCCATGAACCCTTATGACCTCTTAGGACACCATATGACCCCTAATGACACCATATTGGGTCGCTTTGGGTCCTATGGTGTCGTTAGGGGTCATATGGTGTCTTAAGGGGTCCTATGGTGTCTTAGGGGTCATATTGTGTCTTAAGGGGTCCTATGGTGTCCCAAGACACCATATGACCCCTAACGACACCATATGACCCCTAACGACACCATAGGACCCCTTAAGACACCAAATCATGTCGTTAGGGGTCATATTGTGTCCTACGACCCCGTATGACACAATATGATCCCTAACGATATTATTTGGTGTCTTAAGGGGTCCTATGGTGTCATTAGGGGTCATATGGTGTCCATAGGGGTCATATGGTGTCCCATGAACCCTTATGACCTCTTAGGACACCATATGACCCCTAATGACACCATATTGGGTCGCTTTGGGTCATATTGTGTCGTTAAGGGTCATATTATGTCTTAAGGGGTCCTATGGTGTCCCAAGACACCATATGACCCCTATGGACACCATATGACCCCTAACGACACCATATGACCCCTTAAGACACCAAATCATGTCATTAGGGATCATATTGTGTCGTACGGGGTCGTAGGACACAATATGACCCCTAGCGACATGATTTGGTGTCTTAAGGGGTCCTATGGTGTCGTTAGGGGTCATATGGTGTCCATAGGGGTCATATGGTGTCTTGGGACACCATAGGACCCCTTAAGACACAATATGACCCCTTAGGACACAATATGACCCAAAGCGACCCAATATGGTGTCATTAGGGGTCATATGGTGTCCTAAGAGGTCATAAGGGTTCATGGGACACCATATGACCCCTATGGACACCATATGACCCCTAATGACACCATCAGACCCCTTAAGACACCAAATCATGTCGTTAGGGGTCATATTGTGTGTGTCTCTCTCCCTCTCTCCCTTTCCTCCTCCTCCTCTCTCTCTCTCTCTCTCTCTCCTCCTCTCTCTCTGTCTCCCTCTCTCCCTCTCCTCTCTCTCTGTCTCCCTCTCTCCCTCTCCTCCCCTCTCTCTCTATCTCTCTCTCTCTCTCCCTCTCCTCCCCTCTCTCTCTCTCTCTCTCTCCTCCTCTCTCTCTCTCTCTCTCTCTCTCTCTCTCTCTCTCTCTACCTCTCTCTCTCCCTCTCTCCCTCTCCTCCTCCTCTCTCTCTCTCTCTAAAATATGACCAATAAAATCCGATATCCGATTTAATCGGATATCGGATTTCTGCCATGTGGCAGTTTAGTTCGTAAATGGCGGCAACGGGAATTTTTTTTTGGGACCACATATTTTTGTACTAAAATTGGATATCAGATTTTATCGGATATTCGATTTTGGTACTAAAAACAAAAAAAAAAGGGTTTGTGGGCCATTCTGTTGATTCCAAGGGCCGACAGTCTGGGTCCTATGTTTTCTGTCGACGATCACGGGGTTGCAGACAGCTAGAGACAAATTAGTGCTTTTGGGAGATTCTTAAAGTGAAAACTTACATTGTCAATCACGAAGGAGCATATGTGTGGAGGGAAATGGGGAGTAGTAGTCGTCGAAAGTCTAAACGCAAAAGAAAACTTTCAAATGACCAAGTTGAAGTGTATAGAGAAAGAGATAGAGAATGTCATAGGAGGAGAAGCCAAGGTATGTTAAATATTGCTAATGTTACTTCAACTGAAGAGGAAATTGAAATTGAAAATGTGCCACAAGTTATTGAAAATGAAAATGTAGATTTTGAAAGTGAAAATATTGAAAATGTTGAAAGTGATAATGAAAATGCTCAACATGTGGAAAATGTGCCACAAGTTATTGAAAATGAAAATATAGATTTTGAAAGTGAAAATATTGAAAATTTTGAAAATGTTGAAAGTGATAATGAAAATGCTCAACATGTGGAAAATGTGCCACAAGTTATTGAAAATGAAAATGTAGATTTTGAAAGTGAAAATATTGAAAATTTTGAAAATGTTGAAAGTGATAATGAAAATGCTCAACATGTGGAAAATTTTGACATAGGAGGTGAAAATGTGGAAAACTTTAACATTGAAGGTGGAATTGCCTCACCAAGTGAACCATATGTAACACCTAATTACTTTAGAAATGAAGACCCTCTCATGGATGAAAGACAAATTCCAAATCCAAGACCTTCAAGAACCCCAAAATGGTTATTTGAAATCGATGAGAACATTATTGCGAATCTTGAAGGCAAGAGGTCAACAAGAACCGTCTGGTTGTGGGCTACAAAACTTTTCAACCAAAATTTTAGCAATAAGACATTGACCGAGCAATGCCAACTCTTTGTTCAATTGCTAAAGATGATAAAGATGAGACCATTGCTAAACAAATTGAAGATTTGTATGAACAAGAAAACGGAGAGAAATTCTATTATTGCAAAAAATCTATTTGACGCTCTCAATTCTATTGGAAAGAATGCCAAAGAAAGAGATAAGAGAGCCGCTCAAAGAGTGATTACAACCTCCTTAGTAAGTCATCAATTGAGGAAGGCTCGTCAAATGAGACAAACTTGTGTTGATTTTAACATAAACCGTAAAACTTTGGATAGAGCACTTGCACGAAGACAAAGACTTGACGATCCACTTCAACAAGATACATGGGCATTTGGTGGGAGGCTTCCACATGTTGATAGAAAGTTGACTGACAATGTGAAGGAAGAGATTCAACAATTTTGGCACTCTAATTCTAGAGTGTCACCCAATGTAAAGGACGTTTTGAAATTAAGAATCGGCAACCGAGACCGCACACCGCATCCCAAACATTTCTTGGAATCAAGCCAAACAATGTTGTACAAATTTTTTTGTGAATTACATCCAACTTTGCAAATATCACAAAGGGCCTTTGAATCTTTGAAACCATTTTATTGTGTTCCTCTTAAGATTTGCAATACCTGTTGTTGCAAGTACCATGTGGAGTTTTCAATGTACCATGAACTTTTATGTCATATTCATTCTACGATGCATACTAATGAGATGTTGCAGGAGTGTGGTGCAATGTTATTTCTGAGATCATCAAGAGACTTGCAAGATCTATTTTTATGCCCTAGAGATGATGGCTGTTATTTCTATAGAAATTATTGTTTGAATGAGAAGTGCTCAGAATGCGGTGGGTTGTCAAAGTTTGTTTCATGTTTTCATGAGGGTAGCGAACACGAGTTTGGAAATAATTATGTTGAGAAAAAAAGATACAAGACAGTGAAATATACTGTGAAGAGTGGAGGTGAAGGTTCTAGATGCGAATTAGTCTCAAGAGAAGTGAGTATTGCTGATTTTATTTTGGATTTTAAGGAAAATCTTTTCTACAAGTATGCAAGGCACACCCATAGGTCTCAGTGGTTGGATCAACAGTTCAGGATGTGTAAGAACTCTTTCCCGATTGGCACTATTGTATCAGTGGTTGATTTTGCAGAGAACTATACATTGCAACCACAGAATGAGGTACAGTCTCAGTACTACAATTCAGTCCAGATTGCTATTTTTGTTCACATTACATATAGACATGCTCCTGATAGTACAAAAGAGGACAGGAAGATAATCAGGGAGTATCATTTTTATATGAGCGATGATAGATCACACTCCTCCGAGTATGTGCAACATTCTTTCGAGAATTTTTTTGAGTTCTTGCATGAGAAAGATATTGCAATTGACCGACATATAATATGGTCAAATAACTGTACGGGTCAATTCAAGAATGTGCGTATGTTTTATTGGTTGAGTAGAATGCATGTGGAGAGGCGTATACCTCATATTTGGTGTTTTTTTGAGGTGGGGCATGGGAAGGGAGAGCATGATGGAGCAGGTGCATGTTTGAAGAGAGCTATAGTTAAGGAGCAATTGAGGATTTCAGGTGCAAATTTCTTTGATGCACGTTCTATTGTTGATTGGTGTAGTTCAGCATTGTCACATGGAGGTACTCTTGATTCAGCAGTGAGAAGATTCGTTTGGTTGGTTGAGGAGGGAACAATGGGAGATAGATTGGATTGTCAAACAATTAAAGATTCTTCAAAGATGCATTCATTTCTTAGCTCAGATGCAAGTACATGGACCATTTGGACATGAGCGTTGGCTTGTTTTTGTTAGAGTTGTCTTCGGTGTGATTAGGATCAGTGCGAGTCAAGTGAGTGAGTTGATACGTGGGTTCCCCACTATCTAACTCCTTTATCTCAAACAATATCCTTGTCAAACGATGACATGGAAAGTTCACTTGAGTATGATCGTCTATCAGATCTTGTACAACCAGGACATGTTTTTGCAGTTGTTGCACCGCAAGGGAATGAAGAGAGATCAGAATATTGGTTGGCACGATGTGTACAGGGAAAACAAAATCTAACACAACTAGTGATAGATGATGATGGGTTCACATATCCTACAGGTTCAGTTGTTCTTGTGGGAACTTGGTTGTGAACATACATGATTAGAAAGAATGGCATACCTGCATTTGAAGACTATGAGAGACACAAAACCATTATAATGTATTCACACCTTATTATAGCTACAAATGTCAAGTTGTTGAAGCATCAAGCAAAACCGAAGACCAAAGAGCTATGGATAGTGACTACTGCTGATCATGAAGCAATACTGGATACTCTTAAACAAAGAGATGACCCTTCAAGCACACTTGAGTAGTAGGTCTTTAATGGTGCCTTATTTTTTTATCATGCATTTCATTTCAAACAATGATCATTAAACCTTAATGTTCAAGTTTGTTATGTGTATATTAAGGATGTGTTCAAAATGCAGGTCTATTGATGAACCTTTTTTTTTGGCAACACAGTTTTTGCATGCACATAGCGAGTACACTCGATATAATTGGAAGGGACGTATTTTTGCAACATGACTTATTATCATGCATTTGATGAGCTTTACAATTTTTGTTATTAGAGAACACTATTTGATAATTTTTTATGATATAATTATCGCATAACCTTTATGCTCATGAAGGTATTTTTTGATGATATACAACAGTATCACATTACGATTTTTGCGTCAACATAGTGGGTTCTGTTGATATAATTAGAAGGGACGTATTTTTATGGTATATGATCCCACCTTTTCATTTATTATCATGCATTTTAGTTGAAGTGATTATCATAAATCTGTTATGTTCATCCATGCATTTTATGTGTAGACTAACAATTCTTAAAAATATAGGTTCATGCTAGATCATTCGTTGTTGACGAGACCCTCTCTTGGTGATGGTACATATTTCTTTGTGCATTAATGAGATTAAATTGTGGGTCTTGTTGTATTTATTATCATGAAGATGATTCAAATGCATGTGGCGAGGACACATTTGCAGTGGATCAAATTGTCATGACAGATGATCTATTGAATCAAACATTTGACATTGATAGTCAGGTAAATAGGTTAATGTTAGGCCTTCAACATCAACACCTACTAGTCAAAGTGGTCATCGAACTTTCACTCAGGTAACCTTGTCTATTTTTATTCATTAATGGTTTATAAAATAAAGTCAGTTAGATTTTGGCAATTGAATAACATTGTTTGATTTTCAGATGCTGACATCAGATGCACCTAATATTCTCTCCACAATGGAGCATGGTGTTCTCTTGCAGTAGCATCTTTGATGCTTTTGACAGTAGTATGAGTCAGATTAATAAATTTCTAATTTGATGCTTCCCACAGGGCTTTGCAACTTCAGATTGTGAGTGTGCCCCTGTTACAAATGAATTGTACTTTAATCGACATAGATGGTCTATGATGGCTTTTTTGTAAGACTATATGGTTTTATTACATATATTGTACTTTAATCGACATATAACAATATCCAAGTGGTGGTTGGCATGTTCTTGAATATGGTAAGTTGTATGCATCTTGAAGTTGAATATGATATGTTGTATACATCTTGAAGTTGAACTTTGATTAGACTTTGTCAGCATTTGATGAATCATAAATGTCATTTTATTATTAATCTTGTGAGTGTGAGGTGTAGGAATAAATATCAATTACTTTGAAAGTCATGGATGGTTGTCCTCATATGATAACCACCAGATGGTTGTGCCTTATGAAGAAAAGCTGAACAGATAATAACTAATTGAGAACATCAATTCAAATCCATAATCTAGAGGATACTAATAACAGATCTTTGTATATTTATTTTTTCTAATAATGAAACAGGTACAACTGTATTGAGATAAAATGAAGCTTTTCTCTCATATGAAGATGTCACATTGGCAAATTGGTCTTTATTATAATACACAAGACATAAGCAAAATCAAAATGCTCTCAGGGTATAGTTTTGGACTTGAACCATATTGCATAAATCTTAAGGCTTCAACTTGATTATCATTAAAGGTTTTTGATTGTTTACAAAATATCCCTTCATATCCCTTCATGGATGTCACATGTGTAGGGTATGACCCCAAGCGCCAGATCGAGTGGGGGGGGGGGGCAAAGCAGGAGCATGCGTAGGGTAATTATGCCTAACTGGACATGTCAGAGCCGACGGTTCATCATCGCGACGAGTTGAATGAGAAATCGACCAGGCGACAACATTCCATTGAGTGAGACTGACGATTTTTTCGCCAACCGAAAAATTGCTACCCTAATAAAACCGTAGGGCAACTTGAAATACCAAGATAGGCTTTTATAGGGACCCCTCTCGTGGCCCCGTAGGTTCAAATGGATCATTCACAGGTGCCACAAATTCTGAGTTAGGCCCGTCAAAGTTTGACAATTTTGAGCACTCAGGGCGCTCAAGGGACGACGCCGGTAGGGTATGACCCCGAGCGTTCGATCGAGTGGGGGGGCAAAATAGGAGCATGCATAGGGTAATTATGCCTAACTGGACATGTCGGAGCCGACGATTCGTCATCGCGATGAGATGAACGAGAAATCGACCAGGGGACAACATTCCATTGAGTGAGACTGATGATTTTTTCGCCAACCAAAAAATTGCTGCCCTAATAAAACCGTAGGGCAACTTGAAATACCGAGATAGTCTTTTGTAGGGACCCCTCTCATGGCCCCGTAGGTTCAAACAGATCATTCGCAGGTGCCACAAATTCTGAGTTAGGGCCCGTCAAAGTTTGACAATTTTGAGCACTTAGGGCGCTTAAGGGCGACGCCGGTAGGGTATGACCCCGAGCGTTCGATCGAGTGGGGGGGAAAAAAAGGAGCATGCGTACAATAATTATGCCTAACTGGACATGTCAGAGTTGACGGTTCGTCATCGCGATGAGATGAACGAGAAATCGACCAGGCGACAACATTCCATTGAGTGAGACTGACGATTTTTTCGCCAACCGAAAAATTGCTGCCCTAATAAAACCATAGGGAAAATTGAAATACCGAGATAGGCTTTTGTAGGGACCCCTCTCATGGCCCTGTAGGTTCAAACGGATCATTCGTAGGTGCCACAGATTCTGAGTTAAGGCCCGTCAAAGTTTGACAATTTTGAGCACTTAGGGCGCTCAAGGGACGACGTCGGTAGGGTATGACCCCGAGCGTTCGATCGAGTGTGGGGGGGAAAATAGGAGCATGCGTAGGGTAATTATACCTAACTAGACATGTTGGAGCTGACGGTTCGTCATCGCGACGAGCTGAACGAGAAATCGACCAGGCGACAACATTCCATTGAGTGAGACTGATGATTTTTTCGCCAACCGAAAAATTGCTGCCCTAATAAAACCGTAGGGAAAATTGAAATACCGAGATAGGCTTTTGTAGGGACCCCTCTCGTGGCCCCGTAGGTTCAAACGGATTGTTCGCAGGTGCCACAGATTTTGAGTTAAGGCCCATCAAAGTTTGACAATTTTGAGCACTTAGGGTGCTCAAGGGACGACGCCGGTAGGGTATGACCCCGAGCATTCGATCGAGTGGGGGGGAAAAAAGGAACAAGAATAGGGTAATTATGCCTAACTGGACATGTCGGAGTCGACGGTTCGTCATCCCGACGAGCTGAACGAGAAATCGACTAAGCGACAACATTCCATTGAGTGAGACTGACGATTTTTTTGCCAACCGAAAAATTGCTGCCCTAATAAAACCGTAGGGAAACTTAAAATACCGAGATAGGCTTTTGTAGGGACCCCTCTCGTGGCCCCGTAGGTTCAAACGGATCATTCACAAGTGCCACAGATTCTGAGTTAGGGCCTGTCAAAGTTTGACAATTTTGAGCACTTAGGGCGCTCAAGGGACGACACCGGTAGGGTATGACCCCGGGCGTTCGATCGAGTGGGAGGGCAAAATAGGAGCATGTGTAGGGTAATTATGCCTAACTGGACATGTTGGAGCTGACGGTTCGTCATCGCGACGAGCTGAATGAGAAATTGGCCATGCGACAACATTCCATTGAGTGAGACTGACGATTTTTTGCCAACCGAAAAATTGCTGCCCTAATAAAACCGTAGGGAAACTTGAAAAACCGAGATAGGCTTTTGTAGGGACCCCTCTCGTGGCCCCGTAGGTTCAAATGGATTGTTCGCAGGTGCCACAGATTCTGAGTTAGGGCCCATCAAAGTTTGACAATTTTGAGCACTTAGGGCGCTCAAGGGACGACGCCAGTAGGGTATGACCTCGAGCGTTCGATCAAGTGGGGGGACAAAATAGGAGCATGCGTAGGGTATTGTTCATTAAATGAACTGTATTGTTTATGAATTGTATTGTTCATTGAATGAATTTTATTGTATTGTTGATTAAATGAATTGTATTGTTCATTAAATAAATTGTATTGTATTGTTCATTAAATGAATTATATTGTTCATTATAAAAACAACACTTACGATGAAATGAAATGAATTGTATTGCTCATTAAATAGCCATTATTAACCATTGTTAATTATTGGAATGAAGATTAAAGATTTCCATGATAACACCACACACAGATGAGCAACAATTTATATGATCGAATATCAACTTCTGTATATATAAAAATGTTGAATGATTACAAATGTATGTCCATACACAAATATGGCATAAACACCAACTGAAACAAAATGTATGTCTAATTACGTGAATGTATGTCCATATACAAAATATACATGCCAACTAGACATTTAAGCATCCCAAAACTATCTATAACATCCTAAGCTGCTGATGGATCATCAAAATCGATCCTCTTTGCCGCACTACTCGGCTCTGAAGGATCTTGCACAAGAAAAACAAACCATGATTAATATTAGTTATATTATATAATTCACATTCGAAAAGTTAACATAAAAATGAACTATTTAATTGAACTATTCATGTTTACCTCATCTCCACGTTTTCTCTTTAGCTTTGCAGGACTCTTGATGTATGTCTTCGGTAGAGGAGGTATGTTTTGAATATTTTCATAAACAACCTACATATGTTTAGAAACATGACATTGATACAAGTTAGCATATAATTGTCATTGATAATAACAAATTATATCTACTAATCAAAAAATAAAATAAACACACATCTACTCGAGGCATCTCTTCTTCTTCTTCAGGTATACTGGGTGTAGTCATCAAGGATGCAAAGCCAAGGATTCTCTGTATATATACACAACAAGTATATGAAACTATCAATCTATGTCTAGACATGTATAATCACTATAAGTTATTTAAACTATTCATTCAATCATATTTGCATTCAATTACCTTTCCCTTGTCTCCAATTGCACTACCAGATCCTAGATCACACTGCACCGCACTCGTGCTACTTGTGCCCTACAAGAGTAAAATAAGATATACATGCAAGTTACTACATAATCTAATTAATACAAATATAAATGATGAGCATGTATGTACAATAAGATACAAACGACTAGGTGCAATAATATATGTACCATCAAGCTATCGAGGCCAAATGAAATGGCCGACAAGGTGCCCTTCTGAATCTGTCTCAACTCATCCTCGGTCATCAACTATTAAATAGACCATGTAAATAAAAATTAGTAGTTAATATTATCTAATTTATAAATATTTAATTAAAATATAACATGAACTGTGAAAACACAAATCTTACCAATACATCATCAATGTATGATGACGGTGCCTCCTCGCCTCTAGCATGTGAGGACTCCCCAGGGTATCCTCCAGTCTGTGTAATAACCTCTGGTGCATCATGCATCTCATGCACCTTGTAATCTGCACTGTCCACAGCAGGATCAACGAGCTATCCAACTGGACCCAAGCATACGTGCCCACACATGACACAACTATGTGGCACACATGTGTGTGGAGCCGAGGATGACGTGTCAACACCACTCGATGCACCGCTACCATCAAAAGTAGGATGAGCTACTGACGTAGCCTGAGAAACCAAAAGGCTACTCAAAGAGTGAATAGCCGATATGGTTCGTGAAGCCGTCTCACAAATGATATCAGGATGCTGAACTGCAGGTGGGGGATCAACATGAGGAGGGGGGACATATGGGCCCTGGACTACTCTGACTGCCCCAGGTCTATTTTGGGGCATACCTAAACCTACACTCTGGAAAGGTTGGATGTCAAAGTAGTTCACATGTTTCTGTAAAACAAACTCAGCATACAATTTTTTTATGAAATAGAAGGGGATATCAATATTGTTGTTGGGTGGTTTGTCGAAAACCATCCACCAACGATCCCAAAAGTTTTTCACAATCCCATCATTTGTGCACCATTTGATAGAAAGTTTTTTTTTTGGGGATCTACAGGCTGACCAGTACGGGGATTGACAAACAATGAGGCGATTTTGGCTTTGGATATCTCAAGATCCTTGATATCCTTATACGACAAGCCATCTGCATATTTTTCCTTCATAGAATCTCGCCACAAAAGGGCGGCATCATGCTCCTCAGTCATGGTTTCCATACTTTTTACGATCGACATGAGAGGATCAAACAATGGGTTTAGGCGAGGGATCCTACAATATACTTCTGCAATCCCCCTCAATTCATTCAAATTTTGTGCAATCAAATCTTGAATTGAGGGGGGGTTTGGCAAATGAGGGTTTGGTTGTTGCAGTTGTGGTTGGTCAGTGTTTTCATTGTTATCTCCCATTTTTAACCTAATTGAATGTAAACAATTAAATTTAGTTAACAAATTTAAACAATTAGGTATTTGATTTAAAAAAAACCTAGTTTTCATGAAAAAAAACAATATTTTCAATGAAAAATCAAATAAACATTCACAAAAAATACAAAAAATGAATGAAAATGATTCAAAATGACAAAATTCTTACCTCTAAATCAATTTTTTAGCAATTTTTTGTCAAAAAACCGGATATCCGATGGAGCGGATATCGGATTTTGACAAATTCGCGCGACCCGTGAGTTAAAAATGACTCACGGGACTGTTGCTGTCTAAATATAAAAGTCTCAGAAAATCGGATATCCGATAAAATCGGATATCCGATTTCAACACTTAAAATATTTTTAAATAACATATATAATATAATAATATATTATATAATATAATAATATATTATATAATATAATAATATATTATATAATATATTATTATATTATATAATATGTATTGTATTATATTATATATATTATAATATAATATAATATAATATTATATTATATATATTATATTATATTATATATAATATAATATTATATAATATATAATATAATATAATATAATATAATATAATATAATATAATATAATATTATGTTATATTATAATATAATATAATATAATATAATATAATATTATATTATATTATAATATTTAATATAATACAATATTATATAGTATATAATATAATTTAATATTATATTATATAATATAATATTATATTATATTACATATAATATAATACGTATTATATAATATGTAACATATAATACGTAACATATAATATATATTTTAAATTAAAATTACAAATAAAAATCGGATATCCGATTTGCATAGGTAATTACCAGGCCAAGGTGTACTGACACCCAGGCCAAGCAAAAAGTCAACACGGATTTTCGCGTTTTTAGGCGAGTGAGGAAGGCTATTTTTTTCACATCGCCACTTTTTGGCCCCCCTTGATCCTGCACTAACCCATTTGGTGTTGTGAGTTATACATTTGTGTGTTGGCCTCTTTTGATATCCACTTTTATCTTATCGGTTTGATTGTTTGGTGCTTAGAATGATAATCGGTATTCTGAGGTTGGTTAAGAATAGAAGATTTCAAGAACCACTGATTCACCTCCCTCTCAATGGTACATTGTGTTCAACAACACTTCACAGAATAGATGAAAGATGAAGAAAAGATTGCAGACTACCTTCACAGAATAGATGAAACTGTGAACACCATCAGAGGACTTGGAGAAGAAATTGCAGATGAGATTATTGTCAAGAAGGTACTTAGATCTCTCACATCTAACTATGATACTAAGGTTTCTGCCATTGAGGAAGCCAATAATCTGAAGACCTTCACAATGGATGAGCTAGTTGGCTCTCTAACAACCTCTGAAATGAGAACAACCGGTGAAGCATCTTCAAGGAAAGAGGCAACATTCAACTCCACCAAAAATGGGAAGGAAGAGGTTGCTAATAAAGGATCCAGTGAAGACTCGGATGTAGAGGTAGCAAACTTTGTCAGAAATCTCAAGAGAGGATCTTACAAGTATAAAGGAAAGTTACCACTCAAATGCTTCAACTGTGGTAAAGTTGGACACTTTGTTGTAAAATTTCCTTATAATGAAACCGGTGGAGATGAGCAAAGAAGTTTTGGTAGATCTGTCGGTAAATACAAAGAAAGGAATGTCTATCGACAAGGAAGAAGAGGCTACCGAAAGCAGAACAACCTATATTCTATTGAGGATGATGCCACAAATGAAGAAAGTACTTTAGAAGATGACTACCATGAGAATGAAAGAAAAGTTAATCTCTTTATGGCACTTGATGAACCGGTTGGTGAAGATGAGAAATAAGAAGACATTGAAGCCGAAGTGGATCTAGAAGGCAAGCTCATAAGCGCCCTTGAAGAGTTAAGTAAAACAAGAAGAAAAGTCAAGAAGTTCAAGCTTGCTGCAGTAGAAGAACAAGATCTCTTGAAGCAATCCCTGGATGAGTCCAATCAAGTTATCTTTGACTTGAAACTCCAGTTGGAAGAAGCCAAGAGGATATGTGAAGTTACATTCTCTGATCCAATGAAGAAGGAAAAGAAGCATCAAGATGTGGAAGCAGAAATAGTGAAGCTCAGGAAAGATCTTGAAGAGAGAAAGGATGAACTGAAAATGAGGAGAAAATATGAGGGTAGCAATGAAGACTTAGACAAGATGTCGAACAAACAGAAGCAATCTAAAGATACTGCTGGCTTAGGATTTGAAGAAGGAAAAAGTTCAAACAACAAAGACACATCCGATAAGGAGATATAATTCACTTCTTCAAGTGAAGGTGAAGAGAAGAAGACATTGATGGTAAGTAAGGATACCGGTAAGAAGTCTTATGCAGATGCTGTTAGAAACCGTCACACAAACCGGTATGGACAATCAATGAACCAGAGACCACACTCAATGTACCGACAAGCAGATCCTAGGAGAAATGCAAGAGTTGATCATGAAGGATTTACCAGAGTCAATAGCATGAAAGGAAGACCCCTAATGAGGTAGACATTTGTAGGACCAAGGCAACTGAACCGGTATGTTCCAAAATTTTTATGGTTATTGTTACCAGTGTAACAAATTTGGACATAGGTTAGCTGACTGTAGATTAACCAATAAGCCCACTATGAGTTATGAAAGTAGAAATCCATTTAATGCACTCTGGGATATCAATGTTGTATGTTATCAGTGTAATGGATTTGGTCATAGGAGTTTTGAATGTAGGAAGAGTAAATCGGTGTCCTATAATAGTTTCAAAGATTCATCCTTCAATGAAAATGTGAAATGCTATAATTGTCAAGAGTTTGGACATATAGAAAAGTTTTGTAAGAACAAGAAAATCAAGCAGAAGAGGACAGATCTTGATCAGGAACTGGTAGTTAAACTGAAGCACACAATTACAACTGATAAGAAGCAGGAAACTAAACCGGTATGGGTTGAGAAAGAAAAGGACAAAGGGTAAGTACAAGAAGTTGTGTTCTTTTTGGCCAAAAAGTGGAAGTTTTTCCCCTTTTTTTTTTTTCGATTTTGTCTCGTTTGACCTAAATATTTGAGGCACTTAAAGAATGATTCTTGAAAAAAATTAGTACTAGAAAATGTAGTGCTCGAAGTCTACTTTCCAAATATGTAATTTATTTTAATACCCAGATCTTAAAAAGGAAGTTTGAATAGGCATTAGTAAAACCTATAGTTTAAAAGTCACTTTTTAGGACCATACCATGCCCGTGTACGGCAAACATAATTTGACCTAAATGAAAGTATTTTTCTTTATCCTTTTGGGAAAAGATTTATAACTCACTCACCTTTGATGAGGATATTTTTTGTAATTTTTTTCCATATATATATTTTTTGTTATTTTTTAATTGGGCATAATCACTGTTTAGAAAAATCCGCGTGTACGGCAAACATAATTTGACCTAAACTTAACATTTTTTAATTTTTTTTTGTTTAAAAACTGTATAGATTTGTCTGTAGTTTGATGGCATATAATTTTTTTTTCAAAAAACTTGAAGAAAAAAAAGTTATTAAAATTTTAAAAAACCATGTCATTTCAAGTTTATGGATCTCTTTCATTAGAAATTATTTTAAAATAAAAAATATTGATCCATTCTCTTAAAAAATTATATATTTGGAATCTAGACAGTGTGTACTATAATGGGTTTTTGTTTTTTAAAAAAATTCTAAAAATTAGGTGTTCAGAAATATTTTTGAAGGCAGTTTTTTGTATGAAGCTTGATTTGGGCTTGAAGTTGCAGGTCAAACCAGTTCCGAGCCTTAGGTTCGGCATTCTGAACCATTTTCCAAGCCTAATTCCGAACCTACAAGCGGGCCCCAAAAACAACTTTTTACAAACAGGATCCCGTTTTCAACACGGGATCTCGTGTTGAAAATGAGATCCCGTTCTATATTGCAAATTATTTAAAAATAAAAAAACAACACGGGATCCTGTTTTGAATTAAAACAGGATCCCGTGTTGAAAACGGGATCCCGCTTTGTTTTTTCATTAATTTTTTTTTTCGGAATTGTATAAATAAATGATCATTTAACATAATAAAACATGTCTTCAAATGTGCGAGTTTTTACATGATATATTATGATTTAGTTGTCCTTTGGATGCTCTTTTGTTGCAATTTTAGATCCATTTTTTGAAGGTGGCATTTATTGCATAAGTTTATAGTCATGGGGTCTAAACAACACCAGAAGAAGAAACAAAGGAGGAAATTGACTGTCGAGGAAATTCAAGAAGGACGAGAGAAGGAGGCCAAACGTCAAAGGGATAGAAGAATGATGATTCAAAAAATGAATAATCTTGATGCTTCTGGATCCACAACAATGGAAGAGACAAACATTCAAGATGATGCCTTGGGGGATCAGATGGATGTAGATGATGCAATTATGGATGATGTTGATGTGAATGAAACAATTATGAAGAATATTCCAAGTACAACATCCTCAAATCCAGGTACATCTTCAAATTATCTAGGTACATCTTCAAATCCTTCTCTGCAAGACATGGATAATGTGATTGTAGGTGATCTTCATATTGATGATTTAGTAGAAGTTGGATATACCAACGTTGAGATTGATAGAATTTTCCATGAAAATGAAAACCTTCATGTTGGTAAAGATAAAATTCTTTTGAATGTTGAAAGTGAAAATCCTTTTGAACATGGTGAAAATGAAAATCCTCCAATTGTTGAAGATCAGGGAAACTTTTTTATAAAAATTGAAAAAAAGGTTCTGGATAATCTTCCTGGTAAGATTTCTTGGAGACAGATAAGAACATATGCCAATAGAATATACAAAGAATTTTTTTATCAAAAAAAAAATGTAATTCAATGTCAACTTATGATGCAATTGATGAGAATGTGGAAAATAAGAAAAGTGATGAAAAAAATAGGCATCTATGTGAAACCATAAAAAAAAGATGAATCCGTTAAGCATGCTATGTCTACTGTTCCAAGTGCCATTAAATCTATTGGTACAACGAGTCGATCTAAAGATAAGAATGCGGCACGACGAGCTATAACAACTGCCATAGTGAATAAAGCAACCTTGAATAAAAGGATGGTAAGCAACATTAGTGGAATTTTAAAGATGCATCCTAAAACATTGGTTAGAGCAACTAAAAGAAGAGAAAGTATTGAAAGTGATCGAATCAACCAAAGTTGGAGTTTTAGTGGTAGACTTTGCAGGTCAGATATGAAATTGAATATTGAAGTGAAATCTTTGGTTGAAAATTTTTGGCATGATAATACAAGGGTATCATCTAATGCTAGAGATGTTCTAAAGTTGAGAGTGAGGTGTAAAATTCGTGACCCTCATCCAAAACACCTATTAGACACAACTCAAACTGAATTTTATAGAAAATTTTTGGATGAAGTTTTGTTACCTGGAAATATTACTATAAGTCAAAGATCATTTGAAAAATGCAAGCCCTGGTATGTGAAAATTAACAAGCAAAGAGTCTCTTGTTGTCGTAAAACGCACGTGCAATTTCATTACTATTATGATGTTTTTCGATACATACTTTGTGTTTTGCATAGTAACATGCTTATCCAGGAATGTGGTATTGATATGCCACTTGAATCAATCAAGGAATTTGTAGCAAGTTTATTTTGTCAAAGAACTGATGGGCAATCATTTTATTTACATTCATGTATCTCTGGACAATGTTCTAGTTGTGGCAATTTTTCATCACTAGTAGAATGTATGCATGAGAGTAGTGAAACTAATTTTGGACAACAACTAGTGGATGTTAGAAGATTTAAGAATGTTGAGTATCCCTTAAAGGATGGGAAAACAGGAAAATAGGAAAACGTGTCGATTTAATCATAGAGAAGGTTAGTGTACATGCATTCATGTTAGAATTTAAAAGTAAGATTGTACCAAAATATGTGACACACTCTCAACATGCTAGATGGCTTGATTCTCAATTTCGCACATGTAGAAATACATTTCTATTTGGAAGTATACTATCAGTGGTGGAATTTGCAGAAAACTATACTCTTAAGCCACAAGAAGAAATTCAATCTCAATATTACAATTCCACTCAAGTTGCTATTTTTGTTCATATTGTTTATAGACACATAGATGATAGCACAAAGGATGATAGAAAAATCCTAAGGGAGTATCATTTCTATGTGAGTGATAATAGGATGCACTCGTCAGACTTTGTTCAATATTGTTTCAACATATTTTATAGAAATATAAGAGAAAGAGGAATCCAAATGACAAAACATCTTATATGGTCAGATAATTGTACTGGACAATTCAAGAATGCTCGAATGTTTTATTGGTTAAGCAGGGCTCACAAGGAATACAATATGCAACATATATGGAGTTTTTTTGAAGCTGGACATGGTAAAGGAGAACATGATGGAGCTGGTGCATGTGTTATAAGAATTCTTGCTAGAGAGCAATTAAAATTTGAAGATAATGTAAAATTTAAAGATGCACGTGCAATTGTAGATTGGTGCAACACAACCTTATCTACTGGATCAAGTGTGAACTCTACAATTCAACGATTCTTTTGGTTAGTTGAAGAGGAAAACATTGTGCCGAAACTTGATTGTGAGACAATTAGAAGATCAACAAAATGGCATTCATTTAAGAGTTCAAATGCAAGCACATGGACTATATGGATAGGGGAACTTGCATGTTTTTGTCAGTTTTGTATTTCAGGTGATTCTGATGTATGTGAGAATACTGAATGGGTTGAAGATTGGAATCAAAGATTGTTGACTCCTACTCAAGCACAAGATCAAATTAACACAATTGAAGATAATGATGAACTATTTGCATCAGATGATTATGATCGTGTTTCAGACCTTGTACAGAAAGGTAATCATTTTTTATTATTTTGTTGGCCATTTAATAAAATTAGTTTCAAACTTTTTTATATTTAGTGTAAATTAAAAATGGTATTTTTTTAATTCTAAATTTTTATAATTTATTTATTTTTTGTTTGTCTAGGACATGTGTATGCCGTTGTTGCACCTGAGGACAATGAAGAGGAAATGAAATATTGGTTGGGTTGATGTGTTGAGACTAAACACAAACTAGTTAATCCTCGAGAAGATGATGATGGTTTTCATTATCCGACTGGTTTAGTGGTAGTTGTTGGAACTTGGCTTAGGAAATATTTGACAAGGAAGAATGGTTTGCCTTCTTTTGAAGATTATGAAACACATAAGAAGATAATACACTACTCACATTTGATTGTTGCAACAAATATACAACTAGTGAGATATCATGACAGACCTAGTAATAAAAAGTTGTGGACAATTTCTATGGAAGATCATGAGACAATTATAGAAGCTTTAGAAAAAAGAGAGGATGTAGATGGTACAATGAAATAAGTATTTAAATAAAGAGGTATGTATACATTAAATGTATGTATGTATATATGTACATGTATATATATATATATTAAATATATAATTTCTTTTTATTACATACCATTTGATCATGTAGATGGTTTAAATATTATTGTTTGATATATATAGGTCCATCCCCTTATTGAGAGCTCTTACACAATTGTGTTACATGTAATGGAATAAGTATTTAATATATAGAGGTACTTATACTTGTTTAAAAATTACATGTCTTTTGAAATGATTTAAATTGATATAAATTGCTTTTAAAATATATATAGGTTTTCATAATTCATTTAAAATGTGAACTTGACTATTTTGCACTTCCATCTAGATTCTAATTTTTTTTGTCCTGATTATTTTAATCCCCTTAAGCCACATGTCCATATTGTACACCCATCCCCTTAAGCCGAGTCATGTCCTAATCAATTAATTTCCCCTTAAGCCATGTCCTATAATTTAGTTCAAATGATCCTCTTTTAAGCCACATGTCTTATTTCTAGTTTGATCCCCTTAAGCCACACGTCTCAGCTATACACCCATCCCCTTAAGCCGAGTCATGTCCTAATCAAGTAATTTCCCCTTAATCCATGTCCTATAATTTAGTTCAAATGATCCTTTTTTAAGGCACATGTCCTATTTCTAGTTTGATCCCCTTAAGCCACATGTCCCAATTGTTCACCTATCCCCTTAAGCCGATTCATGTCCTAATCAATTAATTTCCCCTTAAGACATGTCCTATAATTTAGTTCAAATGATCCTCTTTTAAGCCACATGTCTTATTTCTAGTTTGATCCCCTTAAGCCACATGTCCCAATTGTACACCCATCCCCTTAAGCCGAGTCATGTCCTAATGAATTAATTTCCCCTTAAGCCATGTCCTATAATTTAGTTCAAATGATCCTCTTTTAAGGCACATGTGACTATTTCTAGTTTGATCCCCTTAAGCCACATGTCCCAATTGTACACCCATCCCCTTAAATTTGATCATAATTAAGTTTAATAAATTGAATATATAGTTAATAGGACCTATTACATGCTATTTAATATATGGCATTTAATAATATATATAGTTAATAGGTCCTAGTATGTTAAAAGGGGAATTGTCGTAATAGTATGTTAAGAGGCCCGTATGGTTGTAAATAGTTAATCTAATGTACTTAGAATAGGAATTTCAAATTTAGCATCTACAAATTATAGGATGTATGTGGCTTAAGGGGACAAGCCTAAATTATAGGATGTATGTGGCTTAAGGGGAGAGGCCTAAATTATAGGATATATATGCATTTCCTAATTACATGTGTCTTAAGGGGACATGGTCGAAATTAAATTAAATTTGATCATAATTAAGTTTAATAAATTGAATATATAGTTAATAGGACCTATTAAATTCTATTTAATACATGGCATTTAATAATATATATAGTTAATAGGTCCGAATATGTTAAAAGGGGAATTGTCGTAATAGTATGTTAAGAGGCCCGTATGGTTGTAAATAGTTAATTTTAATGTACTTAGAATAGGAATTTCAAATTTAGCATCTACAAATTATAGGATGTATGTGGCTTAAGGGGACAGGCCTAAATTATAGGATATACGTGCATTTCCTAATTACATGTGTCTTAAGGGGACATGGTTGAAATTAAATTAAATTTGATCATAATTAAGTTTAATAAATTGAATATATAGTTAATAGGACCTATTACATGCTATTTAAGAGGCCAATATGGTTGTAATTAGTTAATTTCATGTACTTAGAATAGGAATTTTAAATTTAGCATCTACAAATTTTGTAATTAATCATTTAAGACACATGACATAAAGGGATTGGCCTAATTAGGATGTATGTGGCTTAAGATGATAGGCCTAATTAGGATGTATGTGGCTTAAGATGATAGGCCTAATTAGGATGTATGTGGCTTAATACCATATGCCTAGATTATAGGATGTATGTGGCAAGTAAAGGAAAGAAGAACTACTTTAAATATAGGACACACATGTGGCTTAAGGGGATCATTTTAAATAAATAATTACGAATGGGATCCCCTTAAGACACGTGCATGTCCTAATTTTACATGTGTCTTAATGGGATCCCCTTAAGACTTGGTCAAGTAATTCTATTTAATTTGATCATAATTACTTAATATCATATATAGTTAATAGGACCTATTATGCTATTTAATATATGGCATTTAATTATATATATAGTTAATAGGTCCTAGTATACATTAAAACGGGTATGATCGTAATAGTATGTTTAAGAGGGGTATAGTCATAATTAGTTAATTAGTTAATTTCATGTACTTAGACTAGGAATTTTAAATTTAACATCTACAAATTTTGTAATTAATCATTTAAGACACCTGACTTAAGGGGATGGATGTATGTACACAATATATGAGATCTTATGTGGTCAAGTTGGGTCATAAGGGGTACATGTTGTGTACATAAATGTTAAAAAGGTAGCATGTGTGTGACGGGCCTTTAGGACCACATTGTGTTGTAAGGGGTCACGCATGTGTTCTAACACATGCGTGACCCCTTAGGACCACATATGAGCCCTTTTAACATCCTATACTTAGTGTATACAATATACCCCAACTACTAGGATGGTAAAAGGGGTCATATGTGGTCCTAAGGGGTCACACATGTGTTCTAACACATGCGTGACCCCTTAGGACCAGATTATGATCCATTAGAACACAATGTGGTCCTAGTAAAGGCTCGTCACACACATGCACACATTCTAACTCATGGTATAATATAGACATGGCTGAAACTAAATTATAGGACAAATGTGGCTTAAAAGGGGAATGAATTTGAAAATAGGAGATGGCTTAAGGGGATACACGCATGTGTTCTAAAATGTACATGTGCGACCCCTTAGGACCACATATGACCCCTTAGGGTGAACAGTGTGATCCTATGAGGTCATATTACACATATACATGGTCATAGAAGGGATCGAGCACGCATGTGTTAGTTCACGCGTGCATGTGTGATAGGCCTTTCTAGGACCACATTGTGTTCTAAGGGACCGTCATATATGTGATCCTAAGGGATCGAGCACACATGTGTGACCCATTAGGGCCACATATGAGCGGGTTAAATTAACATCCTAGTAGTTGGGGTATAATTGTATACACAAACTAAGTTAGGATGTTAATATGGCTCATATGTGGTCCTAAGGGGTCATGCATGTGTTCTAACACATGTGTGATCCAACACATGTGTGATCCCTTAGGATCACATATATGACTCCTTAGAACACAATGTGGTCATAAAGGCCCGTCACACATGCGTTCAACCCCTTAGGACCATGTACATGTATGACCCCATGGGATTGTGCATAGTGTCCTAAGGGGTCGTGTATGTGGTCCTAAGGGGTCACACATGTACATTAGAATGCGCATGCATGACCCCTTAGGACCACATACATGACCCCTTTGGACACTATGACAGATCCTATGGGGTCATATGTGATTGTAAGGGGTTGGACGTGATGTGTTCCTATGTGGTCGTAGGGGGTATGTTGTATACAATTTAGATGTTTTAAATAGTTTCATTTTTGTTGTAATTTTTTGGTTTTGGTTTTCATTTTCATTTTTGTTTTGATCTTGTAAATTAAATGTTTTGGTTTTGATTTTTTTTTTGGTTTTGGTTTCGTTTCAAGGTTTTCAACATTTTTATTAAATTTATTCGTTAAAAAAAATCCTAATCTAATCAATTCATAAAAAAAATTCAAACTAAATTTAACTAATTTTTAAACTAAAAACATACTTTTCTAATGAAAAAAATAATTATTAAGCTAAAAAACATTTTTTTCTAACAAAAAAATAAATTTAAAACTAAAAAACATTAACAAAAAAAATATATTTTAAACTAAAAATCTAATTTTTTAACTAAAAAATTAATCTAAATATGAATTATTGAATAAAAATGGGTGTTGGGCATACCTGGAAGACTTGAAGGTGGGTTGCTGGCAATTTCTGGGAGGGCTCCACTCCTTCAATCGGGATCCCGCATGGCAAAAATGAACTCCATTTCATTTAATTTTTTTTTTTTTATATATTCGAAACAAGATCCCATGTTTCATTTCAACACGGGATCCCGTTTCGTTTTCAACATGGTATCTCGTTTGGAGTTCTAGGCTCGGGATCCTGGGGCCCACGAGATCCCATTTGGTTTTAGGCTCAGGATGCCGAGAGTAAACAAGATCCCGATTCATCTCCTATTCTTTCCACCTGATTTCCACTTTTTAACTAAGTCCAAAACTTCCACATTAAGTGGACACAACTTCTTGCACTTACCCCAAAGTAGAATCAAGTTTGATAGTGCAGACTGACCTACATGCTGAAAGAAGAAATCTATGGGTTGTAGACAGTGGTTGTTCCAACCACATGTCCGGTGATAAAACTAAATTTATCAAGCTTGAAGATTGGAATGGTGGTTCAGTGATATTTGGAGACAATTCATTGATCAAGATAAAGGGAAAAGGTACTCTAAAGATTGACGAAAAACTGAAAGCACATGATGTGTATTATGTGGAAGGCCTGAAGCACAACTTGCTGAGTGTGAGTTAGATGTGTGACAAAGGTTATAAATTCACCTTTGATTCTACCAACTGCCAAATAAAGAAGGAGAGTACCGGTTAGACTGTAGTCGAAGGCAAGAGGACAAATGGTAATGTATATAAATTGAAAGAATGTTTTGAATCCCAATGCATGTTGGGATAAGTGGATGAAAGCTGGCTATGGCACATAAGACTAGGCCACATAAATTTTGATAACTCGGTTGCAGTAAGAAAAAAGGGGTGTGTAAGAAATATTCCACCGATCATCAAACTAGTAAGCACATTTTGTGATGAATGTGTGAAAGGAAAGCAAACTAAGGTGAGCTTCGGAAGAAAAGAAAACAACACCTCAAGATCACTTGAAATTGTACATACAGATCTGTGTGGTCCAACTAGGACAAGAGCTCTTGCCCGTGAAAGATATTTTATGCTCTTCATTGATGACTATTCAAGGATGAAATGGGTCAATTTCCTACAAGATAAATCACAAGCATTTGACAGATTCAAGATCTTCCAAAAGATGGTAGAGAAGGAAAGTGGGTGTGAGCTGAAGTGTCTAAGATTAGACCAGGGTGGAGAGTTCACATCAAATGAGTTTGAAGATTACTGTGAAAGACATAGAATCAGTAGGCAATACTTAGCCCCCAGGACACCACAACAAAATGGTGTGGTAGAAAGGAAGAATAGGACAGTCAAGGAGATGGCTAGAAGCATGTTAAATGAGGCAAGTTTGTCGGACATGTATTGGAAGGAAGCGGTTCATATTGTTGCATATACCTTGAGCCGGGTTCAACTAAGAACAAACAACATAATGACACCTTATGAGTTGTGATATGACCAGAAACCATCTGTCAAGTACTTCAAAGTATTTGGAAGCAAGTGTTTTATCAAGAGAGACATGGATGGTTTAGGCAGTTTTTATTCAAGGAGTGATGAAGGAATCTTCCTTGGTTACTCAACTAACAACAAGGCCTATAAATGCTACAACAAAAGACTAAGAAGAGTCACTAAGAGTGTGAATGTAAGATTTGATGAGGATATGCACAAAGGAAGACAAACACAAGAGAATTGATATGATGATTCCAATGATGAAGGTGAAGAAGCTAAGTTAGATAATGAACCAGAAGAAGCATCCAAAAAGGCTCCTAACTGGAATGTGCAGATGAACCACCCAGAAGAGAAGATTTTAGGTAAGAAGAGCGATGGTGTGCAGACTAGGAGAAGACTTGCCCGGGATGATGAACAAGTCAACTTCTGCCTCATGACTAAAGTAGAACCTAAAAGATTCAATGAGGCCAACAAAAGTCAGAAATGGATGGATGCCATGGAAGAAGAGTTGCAACAGATTGAGAAGAACAGGACTTGGGAATTAGTCCCTAGACCAGAAGACAAGAACATCATTGGCACCAAATGGGTCTACTGGAATAAGATGAATGAAGAAGGTAAAATTGTTAAGCATAAAGCTAGACTTGTGTGCAAGGGTTACTCTCAAGTAGAGGGCATTGATTTTGAAGAAACATTTACACTGGTAGCTAGATTAGAAGCAATTAGAATGTTTCTAGTTTTTTATGCTTACAAAGGTTATAAGGTATGTCAAATGGATGTAAAATCTGCCTTGCTAAATGGAAATTTGGAAGAAGAAGTGTACATGGAGCAACTGGAAGGGTTTCTGTTACATGATGATGAAACCTTTGTGTGCCGGTTGAAGAAATCCCTGTATGGTTTAAAGTAGGTGCCTATAGCATGGTATTCAAGGCTAGATCAGTACTTGAAGGAGCAAGGATTCAAAAAGGGGAGTGCTGACAACAATTTATACATCAAGAAAGATGGAAACCACATGATCATTGTGGCTATGTATGTAGATGACATTATTTTTGGAGGCAAAAAGGATACCCTTTGCAAAGAATTTGCTAATCAGATGCAGTCAGAATTTGAGATGTCAATGCTAAGAGAATTGACATACTTCCTTGGTTTGTAGATATCACAACAAGATAAGGGAATCTTTATCTCACAAACCAAGTATGCAAAGGATATGTTAAAGAAATTTCAAATGGAGGACTGCAAACCAGTGAGTACCCCCATGGTGACCAGAAACAAATTAAGCAAGAATGATGAATCGTTGATGGTGGATCAAACATTGTATAGATCCATGATAGATAGCTTATTATATCTTATAGCTTCTAGACCGGATATAGTGCAGGAAATGTGCATGGTGGCTAGATTTCAAGAAGTACCTAAGCAGTCACATATGAATGTCGTAAGCAGAATTTTTAGGTACCTGCAAGGAACACTCAGTTATGGATTGTGGTACCCCAAACAAGGGGAATTTATCTTGGAAGAATTTATTGATGCTGATTGGACAGGTTGCATTAATGACCGGAAGAGCACAAATGGTGGTGCATTCTTCCTGGGTGATCGGTTGATCTCATGACATAGCAAGAAGTAGGATTAAGTCTCCCTATCAATTGTTGAAGAAGAATACATTGTTGTTGCTACATGCTACTCTCAGGTGCTTTGGATGAAAAAAAATCTCAAGGACATATAGGTGGACATCTTTGATCCTATTCCCATATGGTGTGATAATTCAAGTGTCATCAACATATCAAAGAATTCGGTAATGCATTCAAGGACAAAGCATGTAGCCATCAAGTATCATTTTCTCAGAGAGAAGGTTGAAGGACATGAAGTAAAGATGGAATATGTTCATATAGGAGAACAAGTGGTAGACATATTCACCAAACCATTACCAGGAAGCACTTTTGAGTACTTATGACACAAGTTGGGAGTTGTGTCACCTGCCTCTTGCACTTAAGATTGGAAGGAGATCTATGGTTCAGGGGGAGTTCATTGTAAAATATCCAATCTCTTGAACCTTATGCTGATAAAGGGGGAGAATACATTGTATAATCGAGGGAGAATGAATTACCTTGACCCTATTTCATTGTTTCAAAAGGGGGGAAATCTACTGGTGTGAAGTCTTGTAGTGAGTTGACATCAATGCCAAAGGGGGAGATTGTTGGCATTATTGGCATTATGTTGTCATTGATGTCAACCAGTATGGAACGGTCACGGGTGAGAAGGTAATGGTGACCAGTATGGGTGAAGTAAGTTATGATGTCAACCAGTATGCAAGATGGAGTGTGTAAGAAGATAGACAGGTATGTTACCAGTACATATGAAATGCATCATTAACCGATAAAGCAGGACCACTGGTAAGGCAAAGCAAGCAAGCAAAAGAAGAACTGAAGGATGTGAACCGGTATACTCAAAGAAGATTAATTTTGTCAGTAAATGGACTGAGATGTTGGACCAGCATGTTTGATGGAAGGCCAAGTTAATCCACTGACAGAGAAGAGGTATGCAGGTATGAAGGCCCACTGGTGAAGTTAGGTTATACTAGTAATGTGAGTTGAACCGGTAGTGAATCTTGGTTGGTGAAGAATGTCAAACTGACATAGAAAACCAAGCATAGGTGGATGTCGAAAAGTATTATAGGTGGTGATCATGCAGAGGTCTCTAAGTGTTCATCAACGTAACATTCAACAAGTAGGTCATCTTTTATGAAGAACCCGCAAATCATGGAAGGATGGCAGAAGGTTACGGCTCGAGGAAGACAAGGTGGCAAGCGATTGAATTGATCCTGCAAGATGATTTGATCTTCGTACCCATTTTTTGAAGGAAACATCCAATCCATTAATGGCATTTGACATAGAAACACAGAAAAGCATGGTGCAGACAACCAAATATAGAAAACGCACATTAGAATGCAAGGTGTTGGCGGTGCAGATTGATGACATGCATAACATCTCTCTTGAAAAGAAGATTGGATCAAATTTAATATGGATCGAGTTTGTGAAGGTAAAACCTAACACGACATCGTTTGAATGTTGTTTTGGTATAAACCCTAAAAGATAAATATGTCAGCTCGAGACTAGAATGAGTTGATTCTTGATATGAAGCGTGTGAGAGAAGAGAGCCTGAGTAAGGAGAAAGATTGTTTACCTTAGAGTTTATTCTGAGAAATTTTTAGTGTGAGTTAGCAGGCAAACCCGTGAGAGCGTCTAACCAGTAGAGACAGAGTAACCAGTAAACTCTTGCAGTTCTAACAATCAAGCTAATCGGTGAGGTGTGATTGGTCAGGAAGGCATCCAAGAGTGACACAATGTGGTGTGAGGTTGGGGGAGAAAGAAGAGAGGTAGAGAGTAACTGGTAACTGATCAAAGAGAGTAATTTGATAACTGACAGTGTGAGAATCAGTGAAGAAGAGGAGTTTGTTAACTGACATAAATTCATGGATTAAGTGTTACAGAACTCATTTGCAACCAGGTGCTATCACTGTATCAAAATTGTATTTCATTATACAACACTAAGTTGGAGGTTGGTGCTCATTGGGTTGGTGCCCTAAATCAGTAGGGGTTGGTTCTCCTTGGGTTGGTGCCTTAAATCATTATAATTCATTGTGAGGCTGGATTAGAGTAGTAGACTCCAACAACATTTCTCACTGAGATTTTTCCCATATTGGGGTTTCCTCGTACATCTGGTGTTGTGGGTTATGAATTTGTGTATTTTCCTCTTTTGATATCCACTTTTATCTTACCGATTTGATTGTTTGGTGCTTAGGGTGATAACCAATATTCTGAGGTTGGTTAAGAATAGAAGATTTAAAGAACCACTGATTCACCCCCCTTTCAGTGGTACATTGTGTTCAACAATACTTGCTTGTGTTGAAATCCACAGTGGATTCCACTAGCCACAGCTGTGCCATTGTGCTACTATGATATTATGATCGTTTGGAGTAGGATATGTGTCTACTTCCATTTCAAAAAATGGAATATGTCAATGGGCAAATCTATTTGCATCCATGGCAAAAAAGTATGTTATTTGCAACCCATTTGGAATTGAATTTCCCAATCACACCATTGATGTTGGCTTGATTTTTGAACAATGATATACTAAATTCATTATTTGTAATTTTCAATTAGTTGCAGCATTCCCAAATTCCTTATCATTAGTTGGTCATGTAAGAACAGTAAGTGGTTGTGTTTTGAATCTGAATGTTTGGTAGGTATTATGCCATTGACATTTAGAAATTTTTGAAAACTTTAATACAGTGGAGTTATTGTTTGGTAGCTTGACTGTGATTGTTTTGAATGCATGTTGACAATGACAGTAAAACTTATTTGGAATTGAATACAATGGAGTTATGTGAATCCCAAATAGTGGGCCCATACTCCATGTACAAAGTGTTATTTTATGTGGACAATAGCCACTTCCATTTTGTACACAATATTTTGTGTAAACACTATTTTGTGTAGACAATAGCCCCTACTATTTGGGATTCATAGTGCTACATTTGATGCAAATAGAGATCAACTTTGCTGTCATTGTGAAAATGTATTCAAAACAATCACAACCAAGCTACCAAACAATCAATTCTAGATCAATTATATGATGTAGGGCTTGTTATTGGACGTTGCAAGTTTTAGGGGGCAAATCACTGGTCTTATTTTCATGTCACTTCTAGTAATAGGAGGGAAAATGATTTTTTTTTTCACCACGTGAAAGAGAGAGGTTGGATTCAGTGATGGTTAGCGTAGAATTCGACACAGACAAACCAGTGTGTAAGGAGCCCATATTTTTTTATGTTACAATATTAGTTATTTGTGGTATGTTTTTACATTTTTGGCATCTGAAAGGACATATTTGGGTGAAACAAAGTATGCATATCTAATTTTGACAAAAAATGGAAAGGGTTTTTTTGCGTTGGAAGTCAATGAGGGGATTGCGTGAAAGAGAAGATACAAACTAGTGTGTATACAATTTTTTTTGAATTTCTTGTGTCAATCCCAAATAATGAGGGGATATCAAAAGGTCCTCCAGTACTTTTTCTCCTCCATACTGGAAAATCCAACTGCTCTTTGACACAGTCTCTTCATTGAACTTCCAACACACAAAACCCTCTGCATTTATGTTCCAAATTAGATAGGAATGGGATATTCTACACATAAAATGGTACGACCATGGCATGTGGGAGATTAGTTTCCATGGTTGTACCATGTTATGTGGAGAATAGGCCATGCCTATCTAGACTGGACATTTTGCAGCCAAAATTCCCGCGCAACATCTTGGCGACCCCTCCTTTCTGATGGTCAGAAATTGCTGATGTCGAAAGGTCCTGCCATTCGGCACAGGCTATTCAACTCCATGCTGTTTCCAACTGCTTGGCTAATGTAACATGGATGGTTGATGAGAGGTTTATTTGGTAGACACATGTCTTGAAAACACAACGCATTCATTAAGGCGAGGTCTGCCTTTGTTTTTGGATGCCACATATTTTAGGGAGAGACCAACAAGGAGGAGAAAAAGTAGTAGAAAACCTTTAGACAACAACATTTCTGATGGAAGCAGTTGTTCTCCACATAAAATAGCATGTCGTACTAGAGTATGGAATCCATCATGCATATGTGGAGTTGCACGGGCCCCATGTGGAGCACTTCCTTTTCCAGCATGGATGAGAAAAATAATGCCAGGACCTTTCGACGTCAGCCATTTTCGATGACCGGAAAGGAAGGACAACCAAGACGGTGTGTGGGAATTTTGGTGGCAAAATGTTCAGCCTGGCTACGATAACTGCTTGGGCATGGGATATTCTCCACATAAAATGGCACGTCGATGGCATGTGGGAGATTAGTTTCCATTGCACAGTGCCTCACGTCATTCATTTTCGGCTGTTGGAAAATGCTATCATCGAAAGGTCCTCTAGTACTTTTTCTCCTCCATGCTAGAATTTGCAACGCTCCACACGGGGCCTAATACAACTCCATGTATGTATGCCCATGCCCATACTGCTATTGGCAACATAAAAATGGGATCAATTAATCTCCCACATGCCATGGCCATGCCATTTTATGTGGAGAATAGCCCATGCTCAACCAAGAGATTAATCTGTTGCCAAGAAAAATGCTCGACCGATGGTGCTTTTTCTGTCATCTACATCTCCTACCCAATTTGCATATGTGTATGCACATAAATCAAAGTTTTCATCTCTAGGATACCATAAACCAAGATTTGTAGTTCCTTGTAGATACCAAAAAATCCTTTTCACTACTGATTCATGATTTTCTCTAGGATTACTCTGAAATCTTGAAACAATACATACTGCATTCATAATATCAGGTCTTGTTTGTGTTAAATACTGTAAACCTCCTATCATAGACTTGTACCCAGTTGGATTAACAGGTGTTGATTCATCCTTCAATGATAGTTTATCAGTTGTAGTCATAGGTGTGTTTATCGGTTTAGAGTTTTCCATGCCAAATTTCTTTAGTAATTCCTTGAAGTAATTTGATTGATTTATGAATATACCTTTATCAGTCTATGAAATCTGTAATCCTAAAAACAATTTTATCTCTCCAATCATAGACATTTCAAATTCTTCCTACATCTTATTAGAAAAGTTTTTACACAATCCATCTTCTCCTCCAAAGATTATATCATCAACAAAAACTTCAATAACTAGGATGTCATCATTAGTCACTTTGTAATATAGATTTCTATCAGCATTACTTTTAGTGAAACCAATCTTCAAAATATATTTGTCCAATCTAGCATACCAAGCTCTAGGAGCTTGCTTCAATCCATATAAAGCTTTCCTTAACCTACAAACCATATCTTTGTCATCTGTCAAAGAAAATCCATCAGGTTGTTCAATGTAAACTTCTTCTTCCAAATCACCATTCAGAAATGCACATTTAACATCCATTTGATATACTTTATAGTTCTTGTGTGCTGCAAAAGCTAAGAATAATCCGACTACCTCAATTCTAGCTACCAGTGCAAAGGTTTCATTATAATAAATTCCTTCTTTTTTTGAATAACCCTTACACACTAATCTTTCTTTATTTCTGATTACCTTACCATCTTCATTAAGTTTATTTCTAAATACCCATTTAGTTCCAATTACATTTTTGTCTTTAGGCTGGGGAACCAATGCTAGTTTATCAGTTGTAGTCACAAGTGTGCTTACCGGTTTAGAGTTTTCCATGCCAAATTTCTTTAGTAATTCCTTCAAGTAATTTGATTGATTTATGAATATACCTTTATCAGTTTGTGAAATCTGCAATCCTAAAAATAATTTTATCTCTCCAATCATAGACATTCCAAATTCTTCCTGCATCTTATTAGAAAAGTCTTTACACAATCCATCTTCTCCTCCAAAGATTATATCATCAACAAAAACTTCAATAACCAAGATGTCATCATTAGTCACTTTGTAATATAGATTGCTATCAGCATTACCTTTAGTGAAACCAATCTTCAAAAGATATTTGTCCAATCTAACATACCAAGCTCTAGGAGCTTGCTTCAATCCATATAAAGCTTTCCTTAACCTGCAAACCATATCTTTGTCATCTGTCAAAGAAAATCCATTAGGTTGTTCAATGTAAACTTCTTCTTCGAGATCACCATTCAAAAATGCACATTTAACATCCATTTGATATACTTTATAGTTCTTGTGTGCTGCAAAAGCTAAGAATAATCCGACTGCCTCAATTCTAGCTACCGGTGCAAAGGTTTCATTACAATCAATTCCTTCTTTATGAGAATAACCCTTACACGCTAATCTTTCTTTATTTTTGATTACCTTACCATCTTATTAGGTTTATTTCTAAATACTCATTTAGTTCCAATTACATTTTTATCTTTAGGCCGGGGAACCAATGATAGTTTATCAGTTGTAGTCACAGGTGTGCTTACCGGTTTAGAGTTTTCCATGCCAAATTTCTTTAGTAATTCCTTCAAGTAATTTGATTGATTTATGAATATACCTTTATTAGTCCATGAAATCTGCAATCCTGAAAAGAATTTTATCTCTCCAATCATAGACATTTCAAATTCTTCCTACATCTTATTAGAAAAGTCTTTACACAATCCATCTTCTCCTCCAAAGATTATATCATCAATAAAAACTTCAATAACCAAGATGTCGTCCAAGGGATTGAGCTTAGTTGGTTAAAGCATTGAGTTCTCAATGTGGAGACCCAAGTTCATCTCCCATAAGGGACACCTTTGTGTAGAATTCTAAGTTGTGACTCTTGGTCTTCCTAAAGTGGATTTCTAAGTTGTGACCCTTGGTCTTCCAATTGTTGTTTCTAGTTTGGTGCTCGAAAGGAGATAGTATTGTAATAAGTTTGTAACGTGGATGCTCGAATGAGATGATATGTAATGATTATATGATATATAATCCAAAAAATAACCAAGATGTCTTCATTAGTCACTTTGTAATATAGATTACTGTCAATATTACCTTTAGTGAAACCAATCTTCAAAAGATATTTGTCCAATCTAGCATACCAAGCTCTAGGAGCTTGCTTCAATCCATATAAAGCTTTCCTTAACCTGCAAACCATATCTTTGTCATCTATCAAATAAAATCCATTAGGTTGTTCAATGTAAACTTCTTCTTCCAGATCACCATTCAAAAATGCACATTTAACATCCATTTGATATACTTTATAGTTCTTGTGTGCTGCAAAAGCTAAGAATAATTTGACTGCCTTAATTCTAGCTACTGGTGCAAAGGTTTCATTATAATCAATTCCTTCTTTTTGTGAATAACCCTTACACACTAATCTTTCTTTATTTCTAATTACCTTACCATCTTCATTAAGTTTATTTCTGAATACCCATTTAGTTCCAATTACATTTTTGTCTTTAGGCCAGGGAACCAATGATAGTTTATCAGTTGTAGTCACAAGTGTGCTTACTGGTTTAGAGTTTTCCATGCCAAATTTCTTTAGTAATTCCTTTAAGTAATTTGATTGATTTATGAATATACCTTTATCAGTCTGTGAAATCTGCAATCCTAAAAAGAATTTTATCTCTCCAATCATAGACATTTCAAATTCTTCCTGCATCTTATTAGAAAAGTCTTTACACAATCCATCTTCTCCTCCAAAGATTATATCATCAACAAAAACTTCAATAACCAAGATGTCATCATTAGTCACTTTGTAATATAGATTGCTGTCAGCATTACCTTTAGTGAAACCAATCTTCAAAAGATATTTGTCCAATCTAGCATACCAAGCTCTAGGAGCTTGCTTCAATCCATATAAAGCTTTCCTTAACCTGCAAACCATATCTTTGTCATTTGTCAAAGAAAATCCATTAGGTTGTTCAATGTAAGCTTCTTCTTCAAGATCACCATTCAAAAATGCACATTTAACATCCATTTGATATACTTTATAGTTCTTGTGTGCTGCAAAAGCTAAGAATAATCTGTCTGCCTTAATTCTAGCTACCGGTGCAAAGGTTTCATTATAATCAATTCCTTCTTTCTGTGAATAACCCTTACAAACTAATCTTGCTTTATTTCTAATTACGTTACCATCTTCATTAAGTTTATTTCTGAATACCCATTTCATTCCAATTACATTTTTGTCTTTAGATTGAGGAACTAATGTCCATGTGTTATTCTTTTCAATTTGTTCCAATTCATCTTCCATAGCCTTAATCCAGTGTTTATCTTCACATGCCTCATTAATTGATGCTAGTTCAATTTGATAAATAAGACATACCTCTTCATTTTCCAGTCTTCCTCTAGTCATAACTCCTTGATATTTGTTCCCAATTATCTGGTTTTCAGAGTGATTCAATCTTACATAATGGGGCGTTTTCACTTGCTGCAGTTCTTCAGTCACTGTGGAATTTTCAGATGATGCCGGTGTGACTGGATCAACATTATGTACCGGTGTGCTTATAGTAGGTTCATTTGTGATTATCTCAACTGCCGGTTTAGAGTCTATAGACCTTCTAAACTGTTCATCAATCTTCACATTTGCACTCTCAATGATTTTCTGCAATCTCTTATTAAAACATCTATATGCCTTGCTCTTAGATGAATAACCAAGAAATATTCCTTCATCACTTCTAGGATCAATATTGCCAATATACTCATCTCTTCTAATATAACATTTACTTCCAAATGTTCTGAAATATTTAAGAGTAGGAGTATTACCAAACCATAGTTCATGAGGGGTCTTACCAGTTTCACCTTTGATGTGAACTTTGGTGAATGTATAAACAACTGCATTGACTGCTTCTGTCCAATACACATGAGGTAGGTTTGCTTCTAGCTGCATCCAAAATAGTTCTGTTCTTTCTATCCACAACTCCATTCTGTTGGGGTGTTCGAGGTGCTGATAACTATCTTTTAATTCCATTCATTTCACAGAATGTATTAAATTCCTTAGATGTGAATTCACCTCCTTGATCTGATCTCAAACATTTGATTTTCGTACCGGTTTCATTCTCTACCATCACCTTGAATAGTTTGAACTTCCCAAAAGCTTCTGATTTCTCCCTGAGAAAAGTAACCCAGCACATTCTAGAATAGTCATCAATGATTAGCATAAACTATCTATCTCCTTGTAAACTTCTAGTTCTTGATGGACCACATAAATTAGTATGAATTAAGTCAAGAACGTTATTGGATTTCTCTGGTATACTCTTAAAAGTTTCTCTAACTTGTTTTCCAAATTGACATTCCTTACATACCGGATTGCGATGTTTAACAATCTTAGGTAAATCTCTTACTGCCTTAATTGTACTGATTTTCACAATGCAATCAAAATTTTCATGACACAGTCTCTTATGCCATAACCAACTTTCATCAATATGTGCAATCAAGCATGTCTTCTCATTGTTATTCAAATGAAAGATATTACCTCTATTCTGATTACCGGTTGCAATTTCCAAACCAGTTCTATTCATGATTTTGCATTTACCATTCTTGAATTGTAACTAAAATACCTTTTCAACTAATTGACCAACACTCAAAAGATTATGCTTCAAACCTTCAACATAGTAAACATCATCAGTATTAATCTTACCATCAAAAGATATAGTGCCTTTTCCTCTGATCAAACAAGCTTTGTCATCTCCAAATCTTACCAAACCTCCATTGTATTCCTAAAAGGTTAAGAATTTACTCTTATCACCAGTCATATGATGTGAACATCCAGAATCAATAATCCATTCATCTTTATCTTCAATTTTAGCTGCCAGGGCTTGCTCTACCGACTGAATAGTAGGTGTCGGTTGATCTTCTGTTATTGCAACAAAAGGCCATCCATTGTCTGTCAGTTCCTCATCAGAATCATCAGTGACTCCTTCATCAGTATAGTAACATGATTTGTCTTTGTTCTTCTTAAGTCTGTACCTTTGATATTCAGGGTTAGGCTTATATGTCCTTTTAGCTTCTTCTTTCAATCTTGCATTTCTATCAGGACACCTAGAAGCCATATGACCAATCTTATTGTAGTTAAAACATTTAAATGGTGCTTTACTTTCATACCTACTTCCAACTGGAACTTTAGGCATTTTCTTTGCAAATAGTGCTTCAAGCTCTTCCAGCTCTTCATTCTCCTTTCTAATTTCTTCAAGTTCTCTTTAATAAAAGGCTTTCCAATTAGATTTATCAGATGATGATGATGCTGCAGATGATGATGATGATGCTTTGAAAGCTAAATCTATCTTAATAGTAGCAACAAGACCAAATTCCTCAAGTTCAAAAGCTGAAAGTTTTCCAACCAAAGTGTCTCTAGATACTGATGTATTAGGCATTGTTCTCAATTCATTAATATCAGTTACTTTCATTTTATATGCCGGTGGCAATGATCTTAAAACTTTAGAAACAATTTTATCTTCACTTAAGGTTCCTCCATAACATTGTATATCCAAAACAATTTCATTTACTCTTTCCATAAAAGCAGAAATTCTTTCATCTTCTTCCATTTTCAGATTTTCATACCTGACCTGGAAGCATTCCAGTTTTGCAATTTTGACTATGGTATCACCTTCATTCAATGTTTCCAATTTATCCCAAATAGCTTTATCAGTAGATCTATCTGATAATCCCATGATTTGCTGATCAGATAATGTGCTCAAAAGTGCTTCTCTTGCTCTGCAATCATTTTTCTCAGCTTTAGCCAAGGTTGGTGGAATAGGTTGACCTTGAGTAGGAATAGTATAGCCATTCTTTGTAATATCCCATATGTCCTTCCCAATGCAATTCAAATGTTTTTCCATTCTGATCTTCCATATGCCATAGTTGGTTCCATCAAGCTTCGAACCGTCCTTCCTGAAATAGTTAGAAGACATTGGATCTCCTCAAGATGTTAAACTTTTGCAAAAAGAGGACTAGGCTCTGATACCAATTGTTAGGTCCCAGAGGCAACTGAGAGGAGGGGGGGGGGGGGTGAGTCAGTTGTCCAATAAATACAAACCAAAACTAACTTAACCAAACTTAATGCTTAATGCCGGTAAACCAAACTTTAATGCCGGTAGACAGTTTAACAGTTAATTGCAGTACCAGTAAATTTTAATACATGAAACAAAAAGACAAATAACATACACAACACACAACATAGTTATTTGTACGTGGAAACCCTGTAAGGGGAAAAACCACATTGGGAAACCTTACCCACAATTAGATGATACTACTATAGATAGTATGTGTGTACAATATGGAGTATGCACATGCAGAAAGGCCAACTACCTAGAGCTCACTGCTCAATCACAAAATGGGAGTCACACTGACTACAATTGGTTGGTTAAATCCAATGATAATGTACTACTTAAAATAACATCTTCATATGCTGGATTCAATATCGGTTAAGCTCTGATTTGCCTTCTTCAAACCTTCCTTCAATCTTGAATGATGTCTGCGTGTATAGCTCTTCTTATATTTGCATATAACTTATTACAATTCTTTTCCACACACTACCACACAATCTCATAATCAAGATCTTACATATATACCAAAACCTAAGACCAAATGAGTAGGTCGGTTCACTAAGATATTACAATAAAATCAATTACAAATGAATAAATATGCGATGCATGATGTCGGCTCAATGTATTTACAATAACAATAAATCATCTTCATGACGTGCCATGCTGATTCGGAATAGATATGCTTGTCGGTCCATAACCTAGACCTATTTGCCGGTAACAACAAATATGCAAACCCGATTAGACCAATGAACAAATCACCAAAACCAAGTGTCCAAATGATGTATTCGACATAACCAAGTAATCTTCAAGTCATTCCAAGTGCTGGTGAACAATATAACCTGCCGATGAACCAGATACCGGTGACTGTGCATAAGTCACTGATCATGCCGGTGAACATAACCAAAGATCTCCAAGTGCTGATAAGTGTTGACATCAATGACAAAACCATATCAACATATCCAAAATACCAACATATATACATATATGTGTATGCATATATGTATATATGTATGCTTATGTGTGTGCGAAACTTCTCGGCAAAGAGTCCTGGCCAACTTTTGTAACAGTCATCAATGGCGGGAAGGTTCGTTTGTTGGCGACAACTGTGTGGAAAACACAATTTTTTGTATATGAAGTAGGATTTTTTTTTGCATGCTACAAGTTATAGGTGCGGTAAAACAAGGGTTTTGCGACCTCATGAAAGAGGGAGCTTGGATTGGAGGGCCAAGAGAAAACAATTTGACAGTTAAAAAACATCAAGTAAGAAAACCCATCTCATTTATTCTGCAATTTTAGTTGCAGATGGATTTTTTTTTTATGTTTAGGGTCTGTGAACAAAAGCATTTTTTACTCATCTTTGATAGTTTTACAAAACTTTTCTGAAAGGAGCATCTGTTAACTACAAAGTCTACATATCTAATTTTGAGAAAAACGTAATGGGTTTTATGCAGTTCAAGTTTGAGGAGGTATGCTATTTTATGTGGAGAATAACCCGTGCCTGGAGTGCTTATTCTCCATACAAAACAAGACAAATGGTATTTTAAAAAAAATCTTTTGGGCTGCGAAAGGGATGGCTTTTGATTTGTTTGAAATGGTTCATTTTAGAAAGTGTTGGGGTTACTTTTTTGAGGTGTAATTGTTTGTGAAAATCCTCTTCTCCACAATTCAAGCAGAATGGCAAATGGTCACATAATGTTGGTTGATATATACTACTACTGTTGGTGATAGGTTGAGTTTGAAGTTAAACTGCCTTATTATAGTTGAATATGTTAATTCTCTATCCACTTGGGCATGTTTGCTATGCCATAACATTGTGTTTAAGATTTCTAAATATAGATGAAAAGAAATGTTTGTTGTATCATGTGTGTTTAATTTCAAATTTAATTTATCACTAACAATTGTTTTTTTCCTAGGTTGCTGGTTTGATTGCAGAATGCTTTTCTATTCATTGGGGAGTGCCTTTTATTTATTGTTTGAGAAATTTGTGGAATTGAGAGGTACACTATATATATTTCTTTGTGTTACATTTATGCATGTTGTGTCATATAATTTAGTTGTCACAAACATTCACATGCCTCATTTTTTCGTCACCAGCTTCTATGGTACGGGAGAAGCTGTCAGTCGTACAACGAGTCTCATGGGAAGAAGAACCATCGTCTTCTTCCGGCCAATACGAGCTTACTGAAGCTTCTACTGAAGACAAAGATGTGTCTTCTAAGGATGCATCTGATAATGATGATAAAATAGAAGAGGATGGTCGACAAGGACATGTATTGGCTATATTGTAATCATGTTCTACATTGATTTCAATGTGATTGCTGTCATATGGAATTTGAGCTTTTATGTGTTCATGAAATGTGACTTTTGAAAGTGCAAATATGGGATAGGGGTCGGCAGAATATAGAACTAGATGCAAGGGTACTAGGATTTTTTATTTTTGTCTGTATGGTACTTGTGGTGAGGTTGGAGGGGTGAGATTTTGGGATCTGCGAGCTTTTAACATGCATAGATTGTTCAAGCACAATCTTGATTTGATTTAGCCACATACGTGTGGATGTCCTTTGAATTCAAAAAATCATAAGTCTTGTCCACCCGAGAAACTTAAATTGTATGCTGAAAGGAGGGTGACCAATGTTGAATATCAGATGAGAATTCAGGTAAGAGCACAATGATGGCATGTAGTTGACCGGGTTTGCTTGGCCTATGGTGTGATCGCGTATGAGGACCTGCCAAAGGCAGGAAGGAAATAAGTAAGAGAAACCATGCATGAGTACAACTCTATAGAAAATTAGGAGGTGAGAAGACAAAAGATATTGAGGTTGTTGCGTACAAAAAAATTGAAACCTGTGGTAAGTTGCAAACACACTGTTTTTGTGTTTTTTTTTTTTCCCTTTTTTTGTTTTTTGGTTATATTTAGTAATTGGATTTGAATAGATACTGGTGAATGAATTCATATTCTACTTTAGAACGACCCTAGTGAATCTAGAGGAGAAGGCAGTTGTGACCCTGGAAAATTGCATGAGGACCATGTGGGGCAGTTGTGTGATATGGAGCCCATTTTGGAGCAAAGGAAGAAGAAAAGATTGAAGGTAAATTGATTTAATTCTATAACATGGATAGCTAACATCTATATGAATTTCACATCTGACTTCTAATGTTCGTATTCATATAGGTTGCTTCTGCAACAGTTGGTAGTTCGCATGAGCATGTCAGTGTTGTATCGAGTGGCGATGAGCAATATAGGGAGGAGGGTAGGAAGAAGAAAAAAGAGAAGGTAAATTATTGCATTACATTCACATATCGTATGGCTAATCAATCGATATCTTACACTATTGCTTGTATTTTGATAGGATACTCTTGAAACACTGCCTGGTTCGCACAAGCATGGTGCTCTTCAATAAGGAAGAAAAAAAATGGAAGGTATATTATTGCACATCATTCATATTTAGCATGAGTAATCAATGGTAGCTTACATTCATGCTCCCTTTTGTCAGGCTTCGTCTAAAGCAGTGTATTTCTTGCATGACCATGCCACTGTTCATACAGAAGGTGACAAGAATCATAAGGAGGAAAAAAGGAAGAAGAAAAAGGAGAAGGTATATTGTTGCATTACATCCATATATCATGTGCGTAATCAACTGATAGATTACATTCATCCTCCCGTTTAGCAAGCTGCATCTGAAGCATCTGGCTCACACGAGGATGGCACTGTTCAATTGGGAGGTCACAAGAAGAACAAGGAGGAAGAAAGGAAGAAGAAAAAGGAGAAAGAATATTCTTTATTTACATCCATATCTAGTGTGTGTAATCAATTGATAGCCAATATTGATTCTCCCACTTGACAGGCTACATTTGAAGTGTCTGGCTCGCACGAGGATGGCGCTGTTCAATTGAGAGGTCATAAGCAGCACAAGGATGAAGAAAGGAAGAAGTAAAAGTAGAAGGTATATTGTTGCATTACATACATATATCATATGTGTAGTCAACTAATAGCTTACATTCATCCTCCCATTTGGCAGGCTGCATCTGAAGCATCTAGCTCGCACGAGGATGGCACTGTTCAATTGGGAGGTCACAAGCAACACAAGGAGGAAGAAAAGGAAGAATAAAAAGGATAAGGTATATTATTTCTTTACATCCATATCTAGTGTGCATAATCAATTGATAGCCAATATTGATTCTTCCACTTGATAGACTGCATCTGAAGCATTTGGCTTGCATGCGGATGACACTGTTCAATTGGGAGGTCATAAGTAGCACAAGGACAAAGAAAGGAAGAAGAAAAAGGAGAAGGTATATTATTGCATTAAACCAATCTCTCATGTGGATAATAAATTTATAGCTTACATTCACGCTCCCATGTGACAGGCGTCATCTCAAGCTGTACATTTCTTGAATGAGGATGGTGTTGATCACTCGATAGGTGATAAGCAACACACGGTGCAAGAAAGGAAGAAGAAAAAGGAGAAGGTATATTCTTGGGTTACACCCATATCTTGTGTGTCCAATCAATTAATAACTTACATTCACCCTCCCATGTGACAGGATTTTTCACATGAGGATGGCATTGATCATTCGAGAGGTGATAAACAACACAAGATGGAAGAAAGGAAGAAGATAAAGGAGAAGGTATATTATTGAGTTACAGTGATATCTAATGTTTCTAACCAATTGATAGCTTACATTCATTCTCCCATGTGACATGCTTCATCGGAATCAGTACATTTCTTGCACAAGGATGGCACTGATTAGTCTGGAGGTGACAAGCAACACAAGGTGGAAGAAAGGAAAGAGAAAAATGAGAAGATATATTCCTGGGTTACATCCATATCTCATGTTTCTAATCAATTTAAAAGCTTATATTCATTCTCCCATGTGATAGACTAAATCTAAAGCAGTACATTTATCGCATGAGGATGGTGCTGATCAATCGGGTGGTGATAAGAAACACAAGGTGGAAGAAAGGAAGAAGATAAAGAAGAAGGTGTATTATTGGGTTACATCCATATCTCATGTGCCTAATCAATTGATATCTTACATTGATGCTTCCATTTGATAGGCTACAACTGAAGCACCTCACTTGAGTGATGATGGCGTTCTTGAAGGGGGAGGTAAAAAGCAACATAAGGCAGAAAAAAAGGAAGAATAAAAAGGACAAGGTATATTCTTGCGTTTCATTATTCAACATTCATATTGTATGGTGGATCTTTTTAGTTGTTATTGTTGTTAATGATCTTTAGCAGAACAAGTTAGTTCATAACCAATGTCCATGTCACCTTTGAAAGCTCGAATGTTTAGGCATCATTTGAAATTCACATGTGCATTTAGTTATGCGTATGTACGGTCCATGTTTTTACGTTGTCACCATCCAATATTTTTGGCCAACTTTCTCTATGCCTTGAGTTTTACATTTCTATGGGAAATGGTTTTATATATGCATAGCTGGCCTCTGTCTTTGCCCAACTTTATGTTATTGTCTTTGATGATTGTGGATATGTCTTTGTTTGATGGATGGTTAATTACTTTCAGCCTTGTATACAAAAGGATAGTTGCCTTTTCTACGTGTAGAACCCTTGTTTCCTATAATCAATCTCAACAGCTAAATCCTCATCGTCTTCGATCACAATATCCCCAATATTAGGTTACACACCATTAGTAACAACATTCCTAACATTATAACAGAGTGCTTCTGAAGAAGTGCATAGTGTGTCTGAGCGTTGTGCTCTGGAGGATAATAGTGAACATGATGAAGGTGGGACTTATGCTCTCGGGGATCATGTTGAGCTTCAATTGAAGGGAGTGCTCATTGGAAAAGGCATAGTGGCTGGCATGGGAAGTAGTACACTTTTCCACAATACTGCACTCCTATCAGATACTGTGAAAGTTCGTGTTGTTGAGGTACTTGAGCCAGATGTCAGGCTGCCTTATGCACATCCATTCTCTGATGTATTTATCGAGTCAAAAGATTCATTTGATATATGGAACATCTCAGACTTGGCTCGAACCGCCTCTTCAACACAAATCAATGATGCTGAAAGTTCCTTTCAAGTGGTTCGTGTCACAATTTCCTTCACATCCCTTTTACCGACATATTCTTTGGCCAAGTTCCTATTATGATGCCACAACTCATCTATACTGTTTGAGGATGCGTACCTCACCACTGATGATGCGATGGATGAACCCCTTCCATCCCCTGCAACAAAGCAATCGCTCGTGGAGCTTCTTGTGGTAGGCCTCATACTTTCCTTTATATCCACTATACCAGCATATTTATTGTGCACGATGTTATTGTAATGGCGCAACTCATCTGTTTTCTCTATGGTTTTTGTTATCACAAAAGATCGTACCCTTGCTGAGATATCAACTCAGAAACCTCATCTATAGGATGAAAACCTCATGAATACCAACATGATGGAATTGGGCATGGAGCATCCTCTAGTATGTCTCATTCTTTTATTTATATGTAGTGTACCATCACATTTTTTGTCCAAGTTCTTGTTATACCGAGAGGCATCTACAATGACATCAAAATGTCCGTAAACAATAATCCATTTTCAAAATGACATATTTATTGCGCATGTTCCTATTGTATTGATGCCACTCATCTATACTCTATGTGGGTTCATGCAGGATGATGACCTCAACTATGTCGAGACGAAGAGACTTCCCATGAAGAAGCCTTCCATTGTAAGGAGGTCAAGCGCGAGGCTTCAATCCCTTGGTATCATGCCTCCCAATATACACAATAACCCTAAGAAAAGAAGCAGATACTATGAAGGCATTTCCTCAGTTGCACAAACTAGACACCGAAGGAGATGATGAATATATTATTTTATTGTGTACCCCTCAATGCTTCATTTGACATTTGTGGACACCATTCGGTTAGTTATGTTGAACAAATTGTTTTAGTTCATATGTCTGTTAACTTTGGTTTTATATGTGAACATTTTTTCACATATTGTTGGTTGGATATTTCTGGACACTGTCTTCTTAGTTCAGTTAAACATTGTATAACTCGTTGCATTGTGAGGAATGCCATGCTTTATTTGGCCTAACTGGAGAATTATTAAATTCATGGTGCCTCCATCTTGGGAATAATGTGATTTGTATCTCAGTTGCATGCAAGTTGTTTGTTTAGACGAGGTTTACGTTTGTTGATGGAGAAGTCAAATTTTCTTTAATACTGAGCAAATTGTGCATGTCCATTATATGCTTTGTTTCTTTTCATAACTAGTTTTTCAAGTACTATGTATATCAATACTATATATCTATAATATTTTGCATTGTTCTTGCACACACAATAATTTGATGACATATAGATGAGAATCCTATTAGGTGGATGCTTCTTAAGAACATTTGAGTGATTGATAACAAAAAGGGAAGGGCATTTTGTCATGAGTAGTATATCACTATATTGACTTGCTGCATTAAATTGGTCTAAACATGTAACACAAGCAATTATGCATAAAACAACACATCTAGATTAAACAAATTGACACTTTAATAGATCTTACACAAGATTAATACGATTATGTCTAAGAATGACTAAAGTGTACAGAGAAACCAAGTGGTTTTAAATTTATCATATGTTATGTGGCCTAGGAATGGAATGCTAGTAAATGTGAAGGAGAAAACATTTAGAATGAAGATACATTCCATTGTAAAACAATTATTGAAACAATCATCTAATCAAAGAATATATTTGAAATGTAAGTGGCTTATCTAACCCCATCGAACCCTACAAATATGGTTCCTAAACAAATGGAGAATGAAAGTGATTTTCCTTTTCTTCCCACTTGGCTCACCCCATAACTCTATTATTGGTGCAGATAAGATGGACTCTTCTGATGTCCAAGCTTGTGTTGAAGAGTTGTCAAATTCATGCCTCTACATCATGTCTACCTTTACAGAGGTGATATACATGGTGTATTTACAATTCATTACCCTGGTGATAAACACAATGTTTTTAAACTCTCCATCCTTTTGGTGGTAAACACGGTGAATTTACAATGGAGGTAAAAACGGTGTCTATAACTTGAGCGCGATTATAGGTTGTATTGTCATTGTCTGTTGTCTTTCTCAAACTCGTGCCTCTGCATCATGTCTACCTTTACCGAGGTGATATACACGGTGTGTTTACCTTTCATTACCCTGGTGATAAACATGATGTTTTTAAACTCTCCCTTCTTTTCTTGATATACACGGTGAATTTTCAGTGGAGGTAAAAATGATGTCTGTAACCCGAGTGCAATCACAGGCTGTATTGTCATTGTCTATTGTCTTTGTCAAAGTCGTGCCTCTGCATCATGTCTACCTTTTCCGAGGTGATATACATGGTGTGTTTATCTTTCATTACCCTAGTGATAAACACAATGTTTTTAACCTCTCCCTTCTTTTGGTGATATACAAGGTGAATTTTCAGTGGAGGTAAAAACGGTGTCTATAACCTGAGCGCGATTACAAGCTGTATTGTAATTGTCTGTTGTCTTTGTCAAAGTCATGCCTTTGCATCATGTCTAACTTTATCGAGGTGATATACATGGTGTGTTTATATTTCATTACCCTGGAGATAAACATGATATTTTTGAAATCTCCCTTCTTTTGGTGATAAACATGGTGAATTTACAGTGGAGGTAAAAACAATGTCTGTAACCTGAGCGCGATTACAGGCTGTATTGTCATTGTCTGTTGTCTTTGTCAAAGTTGTGTCTATGCATCATGTCTACCTTTATCGAGGTGATATACATGGTGTGTTTATCTTTCATTACCCTGGTGATAAACATGATGTTTTTGAACTCTCCCTTCTTTTTGTGATAAACATGGTGAATTTACAGTGGAGGTAAAAACACTGTTTGTAACCTGAGCGGGATTACAACCTGCATTGTCAATGTCAAAGTTGTGCCTCTGCATCGTGTCTACCTTTACCGATGCGATATCCATGGTATGTTTACCTTTCATCACCCTGGTGATAAGCATGATGTTTTTAAACTCTCCCTTCTTTTGGTGATAAACACAGTGAATTTACAATGGAGGTAAAAATGGTGTCTGTAACATTAGTGCGATTACAACCTGTATTGTCATTGCCTGTTGTCTTTGTCAAAGTCATGCCTTTGCATCATGTCTACCTTTACTGAGGTGATATACACGGTGTGTTTACCTTTCATTACCGTAGTGATAAACACAATGTTTTTGACCTCTCCCTCTTGGTGATAAACATGGTTCATTTGCAGTGGAGGCAAAAACAGTGTCTCTAACCTGAGTGCGATCACAATCTTTATTGTCATTGTCTGTTGTCTTTGTCAAAGTAGTGCCTTTGCATCATGTTTACCTTTGCTGAGGTGATATACATGGTGTGTTTACATTTTATTCTCCAGGTGATAAACATGATGTTTTGAAATCTCCCTCCTTTTGGTGATAAACACGGTGCATATATAGTAGAGGTACAAATGATGTCTGTAACCTAAGCGTGATTACACTTTGTATTGTCATTGTATGTTGTCTTTCCAAGAGTCATGTCTCTGCATCACATCTACCTTCACTCAGGCGATAAAGACAATGTGTTTAAAGTTGTTATTCCTCTGGTGATAAACACAATCTTCGCAACTCTCCCTCCTTTGGTAATAAACATGGTGAATTTACGACCGCATTACAAAACACCATTTATATAATCTTCATGTGGCATTACAACCATCAGAAATAATGATGCCAACCAGACCTAGTAGAATATTTCGGGTTCACAAGGGAGTAACTCTTCCACCAAGGATATGTTATGCAGAGAAAAGGGCAAATAGGAATTTTGTATAAAGAAAACTTGTTTGATCTCACATCTCAATTAGGAGATATGGTGAGGATAAAGAATCATACTAGTCTCTCATCCACGTATTGGATTCTTAACATGGTTTGATACATGCAAATACATCAAATCGTGCCCTTTGTGACTCTACAAAACACATATAAGAACCTAGAACAAACTCCAATGGACTCATACAAACAAAAGAAATGATTATTTTTGATGATCCTTCACTTGGTATTGATATATGAGACTAAGACAGTGACTATACTTCTTAGGACAGTCTTAATGTTTGAGCCAAATCCAATTCTAAAAAGGCTATAAATTCTATTGAAGCTTGGTGTTTAGGACCCTAACCAACCAAAAACACTTTCCCTACCACATGTAAGCATTGATCAAAAACAAAAATGAGAGTTTTGCAAGGTTATTAGACTGCTGTTATGACTGTCACAGTCATTTTCACTGGGACATTCATACAAAGTGACTTGTCAATGGCATAAACAAGCTCCACCAAAGGAAAAATTAGGAGGTTAGGGTCCCCACTCAACTTCCTTGATGTCCATACACTCATATCCTTCCAACCTTCCACTCCATTCACTCATGCAAGGTGAAACTAACACTGTACTGACTGAAACATGAAAAATATCAGACTTTCAATGCTTCAAAACCTTTCCATACCTCCCCCTTTTGACCTTCACTCCTGGGGCAAGTACAAATATACAAAAACAAACTATAATACAAAAATTGAGCATTTTACACTGCATGGTTTGCAAGAAACTACATTTTATTTACCCATGAGTTGCTCTAGGTAGGGTTTTGACCCTTTATTACAAAAAAATCAATATATTTGCAAAAAATCAATGAAATTTGGCAAAACCCAATAAGTAAATTTTCATGGGAGTGAAGAAAAGAAGCTCAAATTGAGCCAAAATCAGATTGTTAGCACACAAAAAGCAAGAAAATTGAGGTTTTTATTGAAAATTGTTCTTGAAATCCTTATCAAAGCGTAAAATGGAGCCAAAAAGGCCTATTTAAGCTAAAAATCATCATATGTAATTTATCCATCCCTTGTCATGACTTTTGACCTGCTTTTCTTGATTTTCCCCTCTTCTAGCAATTTTGACAAAAAATGCATGACAACTTTGTCAAATTTTTGAGCAACTTTTTGCATCTTTTTGACAATAGGCTTACAACTTGACATAATGATAAAAAATGGTCTAAAATAACCTAAGAAGACCTTATTAGGACAATTTAAGAAAAAAATTTAACAAAAATCCCATTTTACCTGTATGTGGGAAAAGTGGGCAAATAAAACTTAAAACGTGAAAATTACAAGAAATACCAATCCACTTGCTACTTTGGGTAGCCGAACTTGATCCACCCAACGATTCCTTACCACTTGTCTTTCCTGACCTAATCGACTGGGACGAACCTGAAACAAGTGATATACCTATTTTCCCAGATGATGCATCTATTGTCCATTACCTATGTACCGTAAATCCGGAAACAGGCTCTACCAGTGAACGACATAATGATATCTGTCAATCGGGGAGTGCCAAGTCTCTCAGCCGCAAAAATGAATCAAATAATGAATCTAATGCTGAAAACCAGTCAATGGCAGCAATGGATCCCAAAAAAGTAAAAATAAAGGACGCATCCGAGGGTGAAAACCTTTTTAAGGCACCTAACGATGGGAGACTTGACACTCTTCCTGAACATTTTCATGAACGATCACCCATATTGATTGAGCCCACTCAACCAATCAACATTGGTACCACTGAAGCAGCTAGAAACATTCACCTTGCAGAATCTTTGACAGAGGAGGAAAAACCGACATTCATCATCTTCTTTAAAGGGCAACAAATTAACTTTGCCTGGTCATATGCTGATATGCCCGGAGTAGATCCACACCTAATCATGCATCAATTGTCCATCTCTGCAGGAGTCAAGCCAGTCAAGCAGAAACTACGAAAGATGAATCCACAGATAGCACTCATGGTCAAAACGAAATTAAAGAAATTATTAGATGTCGGATTCATCCGACCTATTGACTATGCAGAATGGATTTCCAACATTGTTCCAGTCTCAAAACCAGATGGTAGTATAAGAATATGTACTGACTTCAGAGATGTCAATAAAGCTTGCCCAAAGGATGACTTTCCTCTGCCAAGTATTGATATAATTGTAGATCTCACAGCAGGCCATGCAATGCTCTCACTAATGGATGGTTTCTCAGGTTATAACCAAATTAAGATAGCTCCTGAAGATCAAGATAAAATAGCATTCATCTGTCCTTGGGGGACGTACTGTTGGAATGTCATGCCTTTTGGCTTAAAGAATGCAGGGGCCACTTATCAAAGAGCAATGACAACCATCTTCCATGATATGATGCACACATTTATGGAAGACTATGTGGATGATTTACTAGCAAAATCCTTCACCAGAGCTGAACATCTCGGCATCCTAACAAAGATCTTTGATCGATTGCAAAAATTCCAAGTCCGACTCAACCCTAAGAAGTGTGTCTTCGGGGTTACATCAGGCAAGTTACTAGGCTACATAGTATCAGCTAAAGGTATTGAAGTTGATCTAGCAAAGGTACAAGCCATCATGGAAATGCCACCACCACAAAATATCAGTCAACTCAGATCTCTACAGGGACGACTTCAATCAATCCGGCGATTCATCGCTCAGCTAGCAGATAAAAGTCTACCATTTAACCACTTGCTACATAAAAATGTGCCATTCAGATGGGAGACTAAATGTGCAGAATCTTTTTACCAAATTAAACAGTACCTGACGAATCCACCAGTTCTAGTACCACCAATTGCAGGAAAGCCTCTTATATTGTATATCTCAAAAACAGAATGTCATGCCCTTTTCCCCTTTTATAGGAGGAAAATCAAATTAGGGTTAGCTAACTGGGCCTGTAATATGGTCGCGGTCTCCCCTATACCAAAACATTTGTAATTTATCGGGAGATGAATCAATTTACACACTTTCTACACGCACGAAATCTTACACATCATACGAACTTCATCAATTTAAATCCAAAATTTTCCAAAAAAATATTGATTCATCTCCCGAGGGGGCATCACATCAAATATCGAATCTGGGGCATCACATCAAATCTGGGGCATGACTTGCAAATCAAAAGAACGACACAAAAAAAATTGCATTTGATCATAAAAACACAAAAACAATCATTTTTCTTTGAAATAACATGTGCACACACGTCACTTCAAAGAGGGGCAAAATGTAGACGTATAAAAATGACCATATTCCTAAATGAATATTTTATGTTCATTTCTCTATTTAATTAAATTCAATTTAATTAAATTATCTACATTCTTCTATTTTATTAAGTAAATTACTTAATTTATTCACTATACCATTTAATGAATAAATCATTTTATTCAATTAAATCCCCCTAGCCACTTTTAATTAAATTCAAATTTAATTAAATAAGTTATCCCAAATTGAATAAATCTAATTTATTTAATTTCTCCAAATTACAACCAAATTGAATGAAAATCATTTAATTCAATTAAATCCTATTATTCCCCATCCACTTGCAAAATCCCCAAACCCCTTCCTAATCCCTTCTAGAATCTTCTAATCGCTTCTAATTAACCTAACCCTCCTCTAAAACTTTGTCACATCCCTAAGCAAAGGGAAGTCACTTCTCAAAAACCTTAAAGTCTTTGATAACCATTGAAGGTTTTCAACCTTCAACCACTAAATCCTCAAAGTCTTTGAAAACCATTAAAGGCTTCCAACCTTCAACCACTTAATCCCCAAAGTCTCCAATAACCATTAATGGTTATTTCAAACCCTCCCACCTGGTTAAAACATTTGTTTTGACTCAACCTCTACCCAACCCAAGGGTCTCATCAGGTCATTAATGCTTTGACCATGATTATCTCTTAATCATTTGCACAAAGATTTATCTTTGGATTAGATCCTAATTCATTGGGTAAACCTAACTTAGACTTGACTCTTAGCCTTTAGATAACCATGAGGTCTCCTCAGGCCTTTAATACCTCCAACCTCTTCTTTCAACCCAATCCTGTGTTGACATTTGTCATTATTTCATTGGTGCAAATTGTGCACATGGATCCCCAACTTTCAAACTTCGCCCTTGATTAAACCATTCAATCTTGACCATCCATTGCCCTGTTTGTGCTATAAATAGAGCTCTCATTCCTCCATTTTTAACTATCATCTTTCAAATTTGAAGCATCACACTTATGCTCAAATTCTTTCAAGCTTTCATATCATTTTATGCTCATCATTTAGCCTCTCTTTAGATCAGAATTAATCATGAATATGCATGCTAGAGTAATTTATTTATCATTTTAGTTCAATCATAGACTAAATATAGTATGTTAGGATAGTATTCATACTAACCCTGTCATCTTATCATTTAGTTTGTTGCATTTCTAGCATCATACATAGCTTAATCTCCATTTCATACTAAAATCAGTTAAAAATCTCTCTCGTTCTCATATTTGCCATCCCTAAACCATTTTGCTCAGTAATCTGAGAGCAAAACATTGGTTTGAGGGACATTGTAAGATAGAGAACCATGGGACCCTCCTTGGGAAGTTGAGTAACACTACGTTACTCCATAGCTTGCATCAAGAAGTCCCGTGTGTGTGTGTGGATTGGTATTTCTTGTAATTTTCACGTTTTAAGTTTTATTTGCCCACTTTTCCCACATACATTTCTGGCACCCACCGTGGGGCACGAACCCCAATAACACATCATTTTTTGAATTTGATGACTTTTGCAGGTACGCGGGAAACCAGAATTAGCGCGTCGAAAAGACAGATTAGCGCATCCGCCCAACAGTTTAGTGCTTCTAGCCTACTGTTTAGTGCGTGTACTTTCTGTCTTAGTGCGTAAACACGGTTCCTCAGCGCATGACACTATTTGACAAATTTTCCTGTAGGTGTCGATGCCGGTGAAACACAGATTAGCGCATTGACCTAACAGATTAGCGCATCCGCCTAACCTTTTAGCGCTTTTCATACATATTCCAGCGCGTTGAAACCAACAGTTAGCGCATAAGATTCAAATTTTTCCTGCATAACGGATCGCGGGAAAAATCAAAACACAGAATTAGCGCGTACGACAGATAGAGTAGCGCATCAGGGCAACAGAATAACGCATGGAGACGAATCTGTAACGCATCCGACGAGTATTGTAGCGCGTATAGTTTATTTTGTAGCGCATCACAAACAAAACAAACAAAACGATTTTTTGTAACCGATTTCAAAATTTTAGACTTGTGGAAGTCCCCCGAAACAAACTAACCGTCTTCTCGTTCTGTTTATTTGCAGGATTTTAACAATTTCTTGCAGGTAAAGCGAGGAAGTTTGCTTTTACAGCAAAAACGTTTTTCTTTTGTTGACCTCCAAAATCGAATTTGCTTTGTTGATAATTTATTTTCCATAGATTAGACAATTATTGCTATGAAGGATTAAAAAGAACACCATGCTTTTTGGAGCAACATCTCCAAATAGAAGTTAGCAAATTATTGTCTTGGAGTTTAAAAAGAACAAACTTATTTGCCTTGTCTCGAAAGTGGAAGGTATATGCTCTCCCCTTAACTGGGTGATCAAAAAGCCAAACCACTCTTACGCTTTCAGTATTTCAAGCAGTTAAAACCTTTAGCAGGCCTGCCTTCCCGAGGAGTTGCAATCAACTCTTATAGCCGTTTATGGCTGGTGTGAAGGGAACGACCTAAGTGGGGAATGACTTTGACGCCAAGAATTCCAACCCACTATAATCAAATGTGGAAAGTGACGAAAGTCCTTTTCAACGGTTGCGCGCAGTGATTAGCCTTCCCCCAGTATCCTCGAGATACGTAAATCCTTTGTTCTAAAGGTTGGGAAGCCTCCTGAGGGAGTTTATCACTGACAGCCGAACAGGAAGCCTGATTAAGAACCTTAGCATTAGAAACTTTGAGCTGAGTCAGTATCCAAACATTTGTAACATCATAGTGCAAGGGTGGGGAAGAATCCGCCCCCAAGATTACTCACCATATATCTCCCAAGATAACTACTCAACTGTGAAGCAATTCACTTTGGGTTAACTTCTGGCAAAAGGCAAAAAAATGGGTGCCCTCTAGGGGGTGACACGACTGTTTGAGCTGACGGAGTATCGAGACTAGTGGGCTATGATGTTGCTTATGACCCTTGAATAAAGAGTCTTTCTGAAGTATTTATCTTGTATCCAACCTGTTAAAACATTGGGGATTTGAACACATCCTCGACAGAACATACACTTTATGTTAGATTAAGTGAAATGATTGTACTTTGTGTGCCGTGCTTGCATTTTGTATTTCAGAAAATCATCCATCATACTTAAAAATTCTCTCAACAAAAATCAAAATCCTCACAAGAAACAACCAAAAGGAAAAATCGGGGCAGTTTAGCGCGTAAGAGCAACATCTTAGCGCGTGTAACAGATCTTTTAGCGCATCCAAAACACAAAATAGCGCGTACAACAACAACAGTAGCGTTTCAACTGTAAAGCAAAACCGAGAATAATCCTTTAGCGCGTGCAAAACAGATTCTAGCGTGTATCAGGAAAACATTAGCGCGTAGGTAACCAAAGTTAGCGCATTAACCAAAACAGATAGCGCGTAGGAGGCACAGTGTAGCGCGTTGTTTTCCAAACAAACTTCACAACAAATTTCAAAAAGCCTGTCTTATTGCATGAAACAAACATCTTAGCGCGTAGAAAACCTATTTTAGCGCATTAGCCTAAACAGTTAGCGCTTTCAAAGCCCAGTCTAGCGTGTACATCTTTCACAGTCAAGAACAAAATTTTTTCAGAATCAATACTTTAGCGCGTAACCGGGGGCAGACTAGCGCGTGTGAGAAACATTTTAGCGCATCGGGAAAATTAGGTAGCGCATCAAACCTTTGCTTTAGCGCGTGAGAAAAGGTAGAAAAACAGAGAGTTGAAAAACTGAAAATTTTGAAAATTTTGAAAATATTTTGAAAACAGTTTTTCATCAAAACACATCTTTTATCAAACCAGAGTGACAAAAACAAATCATTAAAACTATTTCTCAAGTCAAATTTGTGTCAAACAAAGTTGTCAGAATCCGAAAACGAATCGAGCAATAGAGGACGTTTTTCCTATCATAATCCGGAACATTTTCATCATTAGTATCAATCAAATCCTTTAACATCTTACGGATTTTATCTCACAAACACTTGTCTAAAAATTTTCAAATTGTCAAAATCCAGTTTCCAGATCGGGAAACTTCTTATCCATATCATTTGACACACTTTATCGTGAAGGGATATCTAAACCTTCATTCTGATAAAGTAAACTTTGAAATTTTCAAAACAAGAATCAACTAAATCCAAACAAATCAAAGAAAATCATTGATCACTCATGCATGACTAATCCCCTTATTCTGAGAAGAAAGAACCTCTATCATAACATCACGTTGAAGAAACAACAACCTAGCTTTTCCAAATTCATCAAGCGAAACAAGTTTTTATACATCAATCGTCAACTCTTCAAATCTCATCGGGTATTTCTTCATCACGTCAAACGTTATATCCAAAACAAATCTAGCGAATTTGATAGAGAACCCCTGAAAACAAGAGCATACTGTCAAAAGTCTGCTTTTAATCAAAAGATAAACCGAGGTGGGAAAATCAATCCAGCATTCCTACCCGACGAGTGCATCACATATAACACATCTCGATCAGAACCACCAACGCCAGAGCAAAACATCAACGAGGAATTTGTTCCTTTCATCACTGAAAGTTTCTATTGAAATGCCTATCACTCGCTCTCAACGAAACAAACAAAGCGAGACACCCGCGGAATCAAGTATGAATCGTAGATTATCAAATCCTTTTGAAGTTCCATCATCAGACGATCCTGAAATTACTGACGCAATTCTTTAGGAATGTCAAGAAAATCCTTCATTCCAAGAACTCATCGAAAAACTCATGGAAAATGACAAAGAAAAATATCTACTCATGCTTACAAGAAAAGGTGTCAAACTTCCTGAAGATTTCGACGCAAACGTCTTTCAAACAGGATCTCAACAATATACATATCAAGAACAACAAAGGGAAGAAAAAACTCGCGTACCTGAACAACATATTCCAGAACAACATATACCAAAAATGCGAGTACCTGCTTTTGAAACCCCAGAACAACACATACCATTTACTACACCTTTTCAGTTGAGAACAAATACGAGGGAAGAACTCTTCCCTCGACAAGATAATGCGCCCTTGTTTGCTCTTACTCAACAAATGCAAATGTTGCAAAGACAAATACACGATATGCAACAAGGGACAACAGTGCGGTATTCTATAAACGAAATCTGTCCTTATCCATTTGACAGAAGCTTAAACATGATACCTTTTCCTCCAAACTCAGACATTCCCAAATTTGATAAATATGATGGGAAAGGTGATCCTCGAGATCATGTTCGAGAATTTTGTACTATGAGTCTTGAATTTGCTCATAATGACACTTATCTGATGAGGTTATTCCCGAGAAGCCCGGGAGGACAAACGATGGAATGGTTATCTAAGATTACACCACCTGTTAGATCATTTGACGAATTGGTTAACAAATTCATCACCCATTATTCTTACAACATCCAACATGCCATAACCATGCTAGATATTTGCAACACCAAACAAAAGAACAATGAAACATTCATGTTATTCCTTCAACGTTGGTGACGCATGGTATCAAGATATCCTCGAGATATTCCTGAAAAAGAGAAAATGGAAATCTTCATTGATAACTTGAATGGTGAGATGAGTTACAGACTCAAACTTCAATGCATACCATCTTTTGACAAATTGATCAAAAATGGCATCCAAGTAGAGGAAGCTTGTGTCAAAAAGGGAACACTCAAGTTCTACAAAGAAGGGACGAACTCATCAAACTACAATAACCAAAACAACACTAATTTGGACAAAACTCGATTTTGGACTCGAAACAAAAATGAAGGCAACAATGAATCATATGATCCCAAATCTAAACAACCAGTGCTTGCCTTATCAGGAAATACTCAAAATACAAAAAATCCTAAAAATGCTACTCCCAGTGCCAACACATATGCACCAAACAATGCTCAAGGACAACTCAATACCAACAACGCCAACGATAATCCAAACAAAAACTTGAATCCAGGGCCTAACAACAATTCACGCAACAACACCAACAATTTCTATAAACGTATCTTCACACCATTGGGCCAATCATTAGAGTCCGCATTCAGAGAACTGTTGGCAAACAAGGTTCTTTCTTTACCTCCAATCAACAATTATGAACCCCCAATCAAACCACCTTGGTGGAATGATTCACACTATTGTGATTTTCATCACAACAAAGGTCATAGAACAAACGAGTGCATGAGATTGAAACACATAATCCAAGACATGATTGATCAAGGTGACTTAACGGTGGATGGTCTCAAAACAAATAATGATCACGAAGCCTTCAAAGATCCTCTTCCAAATTATAACAAAGATGGAGCATCAACTTCAAATGATACACGCGGAGCTCGTATTAATCACATCTACAACAACACAATCAATCACATATCAGCCGAAGACCATCAAGTCAATGTTATAACCATTCGAGATAAACGTGATCATGAATCTATCAATGTAACAACCCGGACTCAGAAATATGTCTTGAAGGGACACACTGCACTTCCAATTACCACACCAAAGATCCAATACGACTTAGTTAATCAACTACGCAAGACTCCGGCTCAGATATCTATCCTGGAATTGTTGAAACTATCTCCAAGACACAAAGACATATTGGAGCAAGCGCTATTAGAAACAAATGTACCTCAAAATCTGGATACAGACAGATTCCAAGCTATGGTTGCCCACATGACAGAATCTCATAACCTCACCTTCTCAGAGCATGATAATACTTCATTGAGTCATCCGCATAATACTCCCCTACATATTGAAGTCATTGTTTATAAACACCGTGTCAAAAGAGTCTTAATAGATGGAGGAGCCGGACTTAATATATGTACTTTAAAGCTTATCCGTGCACTAGGCTTCTCAGAAGAATCTATTGATCCTTGTAAAAAGATTACCATAAAAGTATATGATGATGAGGAAAGGTCCTCTAAAGGAACAGTGATATTGCCTATTCAGGTAGGACTAGTGCAAAAGGATACTATATGCCAAGTCTTAGATATTGATCTCACCTACAATATCTTATTAGGCCGACCCTGGATACATGAAATGCAAGCAGTACCTTCTACATATCACCAGTGTGTCAAGTTTCCTTATGATGGACAGGAAATCTCCATATCAGCTGATCACAATCCATTTCAACATTGCAATGCAATGGGGGCAGCCCAAGACAGTTTGGTTCCTTGTAACAGAGAAAAGCAGCGGTCTTCAACATCTGATCCACCAACAGAAAAATCCAACTCCTTATGGGGAGACTTCAAACAGAAAATGCAAATCAAAGACCAAGGCATGGGCGAATACTCTATGGAGCCTTTATGTTTGACCAGATTGCCAACATCACCTAGATCGCATGGTTTACCTACTATATCAACACATCTGGCAACTCAGCCCATAACTAAATTTGATGGTACCTTCATCCAATTGGGGACTCTAGCACATGAATCAGAAGATAAGCATGTTCTTAACTGGCTATACAAAGATGAAGAAGAAGCTAATAGAGCGGCCGCTCTAGACATTGTTCTACCGACACACCTATATGGAAAAGGCTACTTGATCATGAAACAAATGGGATATGGCGGCAAAGGACCTATTGGGAAACACCAAGAAGGAGTTACGGAACCTATAGATCTTCCTTCACAACCTAGTAGAAATAAAGCAGGATTAGGTTCTAAATTCACTTTCCTATTGAAAAGGCCACCACACACAAATGCAAAACCTCAATGGAAGGAAAAGAAGAAATACAAGGAAGAATCCTGGCAAGAAGCTCTCTTTGAATCAGCAGAAACAATCTGCAAGGCAAGAGAACGTCAAGATCAGAAGATACATCAGGGAAAGCTTTTGAATCATAAGAAGGCCATCTCTGCAGCAGTGGCTCATATTCACACACCAATGGCTCAAGAACAAATCATATCATCACAAGAAACCATCATTCCTCCCCGAGGAAGCACAATCTATGAACAAATCCAAACTGTAGAAGACGGATCGGATACAGAATCAACACAGAATATCAAAATAGTATCCATCATCAAAGATTTGTTTTCGCCATACAACATACCTGTTTACAGCACAGATAGAATTTGGGATGATGTCTATGAGACAGATTCAAATGAATATGAATGGGGTGCTTGCTCTGATACTACTACAAATATCCCAGATGATGCTGATTTCATATCCATTTCTCAATAAGAACATAACGCAGAAGATAGACCTCTTGAATTTGGACCACAACATATCTATGACGCTCTGGAAAGTGAACAGAAACATTATGAACAAATCTATGTGGAAGATGATACCATCGAGGACCTCGATGCAATCCTAAATTTCTTTAAACCAAAAACCCAGCACGATGAAAACTCTATCCTAACACTTACGGTAGCCGAACTTGATCCACCCAACGATTCCTTACCACTTGTCTTTCCTGACCTAATCAACTGGGACGAACCTGAAACAAGTGATATACCTATTTTCCCAGATGATGCATCTATTGTCCATTACCTGTGTACCGTAAATCTGGAAATAGGCTCTACTAGTGAACAACATAATGATATCTGTCAATCAGGGAGTGCCAAGTCTCTCAGCCGCAAAAATGAATCAAATAATGAATCTAATGCTGAAAACCAGTCAATGGCAGCAAGGGATCCCAAAAAAGTAAAAATAAAGGACGCATCCGAGGGTGAAAACCTTTTTAAGGCACCTAACGATGGGAGACTTGACACTCTTCTTGAACATTTTCATGAACGATCACCCATATTGATTGAGCCCACTCAATCAATCAACATTGGTACCACCGAAGCAGCTAGAAACATTCACCTTGCAGAATCTTTGACAGAGGAGGAAAAATCGGCATTCATCATCTTCTTTAAAGGATAACAAATTAACTTTGCCTGGTCATATGCTGATATGCCCGGAGTAGATCCACACCTAATCATGCATCACTTGTCCATCTCTGCAAGAGTCAAGCCAATCAAGCAGAAACTACGAAAGATGAATCCACAGATAGCACTCATGGTCAAAATGGAATTAAAGAAATTATTAGATGTCGGATTCATCCGACCTATTGACTATGCAGAATGGATTTCCAACATTGTTCCAGTCTCAAAACCAGATGGTAGTATAAGAATATGTATTGACTTCAGAGATGTCAATAAAGCTTGCCCAAAGGATGACTTTCCTCTGCCAAGTATTGATATAATTGTAGATCTCACAGCAGGCCATGCAATGCTCTCACTAATGGATGGTTTCTCAGGTTATAACCAAATTAAGATAGCTCCTGAAGATCAAGATAAAACAACATTCATCTGTCCTTGGGGGACGTACTGTTGAATGTCATGCCTTTTGGCTTAAAGAATGCAGGGGCCACTTATCAAAGAGCAATGACAACCATCTTCCATGATATGATGCACACATTTATGGAAGACTATGTGGATGATTTACTAGCAAAATCCTTCACCAGAGCTGAACATCTCGGCATCCTAACAAAGATCTTTGATCGATTGCAAAAATTCCAAGTCTGACTCAACCCTAAGAAGTGTGTCTTCGGGGTTACATCAGGCAAGTTACTAGGCTACATAGTATCAGCTAAAGGTATTGAAGTTGATCCAGCAAAGGTACAAGCCATCATGGAAATGCCACCACCACGAAATATCAGTCAACTCAGATCTCTACAGGGACGACTTCAATCAATCCGGCGATTCATCGCTCAGCTAGCAGATAAAAGTCTACCATTTAACCACTTGCTACATAAAAATGTGCCATTCAGATGGGAGACTAAATGTGCAGAATCTTTTTACCAAATTAAACAGTACCTGATGAATCCACCAGTTCTAGTACCACCAATTGTAGGAAAGCCTCTTATATTGTATATCTCAACAACAGATGTTTCACTGGGGGCACTATTGGCACAAGAAGATCAACAAGGAAAGGAACGTGCCATATACTACATCAGTAGAACATTGAATGGTTACGAGCTCAACTATACATTTATTGAAAAGGCTTGCCTAACAGTAGTCTTTGCATCTCAGAAATTCCGACATTATATGCTAGCACACACTACCAAGCTAGTAGCCAAAATTGATCCTCTCAAGTATCTACTCAGCAAGGCAGCTCTCATAGGCCGATTGGCTAAATGGGTTATGATTCTCAGTGAATTCGACATCCACTACACAGAAAGACGAGCCATCAAAGGACAAGCAATTGCAGATCAGCTGGCTGAAGCACCGCTACCAGGAAAACAAACCATGAACATTGAATTTCCAGACAGGGACGTTTTTGCTCTTTCCTCCAAACAATGGACCCTATACTTTGATGGATCCTATACACAACATGGTTCAGGGGCCGACATTCTATTCATCACCCCTGAAGGACACACTATGCCGAGATCATATAGGCTCATGTTTCCATGTACAAATAATATGGCTGAATATGAAGCATTGGTCATAGGCATCAAAATGGCTGTCGAATGGAAAATCACAGAATTAAAAGTCTATGGAGACTCACAATTGGTCATCAATCAAATCAACAACAACTATCAGACAAAGGATGATAAGTTACTTCCCTACAAACGGATGGTGGATGACTTCAAACAGTATTTTGTGCACATCACCTTTGAACAAATACCAAGGTTGAACAACAAAGCAGCCGATGCAATGGCTACAATCGCTTCACTACTACAAATTCCTGAGCAACAGAGTCGTTATGAGTTCCTGGTAGAGCAACTGTTCTCCCCCGCCTATGACCACTCCGAATCCCATGTTATCTATGCCTTGACTGGTTCCGATTCTCCGCTATATGGACCGATATACGACTACCTCAAGCATAATATCTTACCCATTGACCAATCCCGTAACCAAAAACGTAACTTTATCCGACAAGCTGCCCGTTACACCCTTACAGCTGATACCTTATATCATCGAGGTCTAGATGGTACTCTTCTTCGTTGTCTTGATCGTAATGATTCTGATTCAGCTTTACACGAGCTTCACGAAGGTATTTGTGGCACACATTCAAGTGGCACTACTCTTGCTAAAAAGCTTCTGAGGATGGGATACTACTGGCCTACAATGGAGAAAGATTCATATCATTTTGCCAAGAAATGTCCTAAATGCCAGATCCATGGCAATCTGATACATGCACCAGCACAGGAACTGCAGCCCTTTACAACATCATGGCCCTTTTGTCAGTGGGGACTAGACCTAGTTGGCAAAATTCATCCGTCCTCTTCAAATGGACACAAGTTCATTATAACAGCAACAGAATACTTTACAAAATGGATCGAAGCAGTTCCCATGACCACAGTGACCGGGAAACAAATTGCCTCTTTTATCCTCAATTATCTGATCTGCAGATATGGTATTCCAAGTTCAATCGTCACAGATAATGGGCGACCTTTCAAAAACCAAGATGTGCAGGAATTATGTGAAAAATTCAAAATCCAACATTGGTTTTCTACACCATACTATCCCCAGGGAAATGGTCAAGCAGAAGCATCTAACAAAACAATCCTAAAAATTCTCAAGAAAACAATGAATGATGCAGGCAAAGATTGGCACATACAACTCAATCCAGCATTTTGGGCCTACAGGACTAGCATTCGCACACCTACAGGAGCAACACCATATTCATTGGTATATGGATCAGAGGCTATTTTACCCTTAGAGGTAGAAATTCCATCTCTTAGAGTCTCTTTGAAAGGTTTGATCCCCGATGAAGAGTATCGAGTTAACCAACTGCAAGAACTGGAACTATTAGATGAAATACGCCAACATGCTTATACTCATCTCAAAGCATATCAACAATGCATGTGCAGGAGCTACAATCATAAGGTCATTCCTCGTAACTTCAAAGTTGGTGATCTAGTCCTCAAAGAAAATCCAAGAAATCAGCAAGATCGAGAAAAGAAAGGGAAATTTGAACCTAATTGGTTAGGTCCCTATGTCATCATTTCAGTCTATGGATCAGGTGCCTATCAGCTAACAAATTCTGAAGGAGATGTGCTCGATGATCCAACTAACAACATTCATCTAAAGAAGTACTATACTTAAGGTAGCCTAGTGCACGGAAAAAGCCAAAAACAAACAAAACAAAAAAAAACAAAAAAATAAAAAAAAATAAAAAAAATCCAGAAAAAGCAAAAATACAAAGTACAATAAAAACAAATGGTGAAAACCTGGTAAACAGGCGCCCTTGTGAAAGGCCGGCTCCTTTATCTATATCCATGCCATTTTATCCATCAAAACACTATCGGCCATCGCCCGACACTTAGCATATATCCATTCAGGACATACTTAGCGTAGTCACTATCCTGAGTTATTCATCTACCGCATTTCACCATGGCTTGGAAATCACTGTACATAATCATATCCAGAAGAACACTCATCTAGGGGCATTAAATTGTTCAAAAACTTGCAAACATTCAAGACATGCCAACTATTGTAAAACCTCAGACACAGGACATCCAACAAACACAACTACACTTCATCGCAACAACTAAAACCAAAAACAATACACAAGAAACTTAAAAATGGATGATTTTCTGAAGTACTAAATGTTGCATTATCGCATTAAGGTCTTGATTATTTTACATTTTGAACTTTTTAATTTGATTGGAATCTTCTCTTTTTCTCATAAAAGGCTTCACAGCCAGAGATCATGAGGAATTTCCAAAATTTTTCTTAGTCTTCTGTCGGGGAGGCGATCACTTGTATTGTGTGAATATTTGCCTCGAGACGTGATCCATATCACTGAAGGCCTGATTCCATTTCACGCATATAAATGATCTAATCTTGTATGTTTACGCAATACGCACTCAGGTCGTCCTGGTTCAATTATACCTTGACGCTTGTGCTATCTTGCAAAATCAAATATCATGTAAATTTTACTCAGGTCATTATGGTTCAATAATACCATTATGCTTGTATAAATTTTCAACATATCCAAAAATCGATAAATGCTCCATGATGATATTTACAAAGAAAGCAAATAAATGGTTATATCGGATGGCAAATACAGAATGAGAGATGCTCCAAAAACAATTAGTTGCATTTCATTTTTACAATTAGTTGCATTTCATTTTACAATTAGTTGCATATCATGTTACAATTAGTTGCATATCATTTTACAATTAATCGCACATCATTTTACACTGTTACATCATTATTACATCATTTCATATTACATGTAACAACATATTAAATCATACATCTCATTTTCAAGATACATCTCATAGCATATAAAAACATACATCTTGCATCACACATTACATCATATATGTAAGCATTACATCATCATATGAAAGGAAGAAGCACACATAAAATGCATCCATAAACACATTACATCGATAAAAAATGGTGCTCCGTATATATATATCTCTCAAAAAATGATCAAAATCTACAAAATGTGTCTCAAAATATGTCCAGTACAAAGTATGCAAAAATCCAAAAATACAATGGGGGCCATGTCTCTCAAGTGTGACTATCCCCTGATGGAGATGGTCTCGCTCTGGATGCACCTGCCCCTGGATCTCCAGGAGGATCCTGCCTAGCTCCAGATACACTCGCCCCCGGATCTGCAGGAGGGTCCTGTCTCGCTGGCCCAGTCACTCCTCGGCTCTCAGATCGTGTCCCAGCAGTTTGAGATCGACTCGATCTTGACTGTGCAAAACTCGCTACACGTCGCTCTCTGGGTACTGCATCCTCATAATGCCGCCTATAATACTCAACCTACTGTACTCTCCATGTCAGCTCTCTCAGGGTGTCTCTCAATGGACCACCCGCCGCTGCTCTCTGTACACTCGCCAAGGCCTCCTCCGCTCGACCCCGCCGCTCTATCTCCGTATCTCTCTTAACAGTCAACTGCAAAATTTGCCGCTAATAGGTCAAAATCTGTGCCTGCAGCTGCTGCACAGTAATCTGTAGGGTCTGGATCTGTGCACCCTCTACATGACCCGACACTCGAACCCGCAATGGTCCCTGTGCTGGAGGAACCCCTCCCACTCGCCCTGTCCTTGGTATTGGAGGTGGGAGTATATCTACCCTCCTCCTCTGAGCTGGTCTCACCATCTCCTCCTCACCCCCCACTGCCGCCAAAACCTCTGTCACTCTCCCCTCTCTCCCGGCTCCAATGGCCAAACCTCCTCTCCCCCTCTCAATCCTACCCTGCCGTACCGCCCGCTGCACACCCTGCCTCCCCCTGGCTCCTCTACCTCCTCCATCATCTCCATCGTCTCCATCATCTCCATCATCTCCCCCCTCCTCTCCATCCGAATCAAATGTTGGCCTCATCTCCTCGGGATCGGAGATCCTCGCCACTGCCCACGCAGTAAACAAACGAGCGAACTCCTCTGTCATCCCGACATCCTGTATCTCTGGGGCATAGTCCCAGACCTGTCCAGCTAACCCTGTAAACTCCTCTACGGCCACGACACTATCAATAGTCGGCCCCCAATCGGCCACATCCTGCTGCCACTGTGCATACAAGCACGCTCCCTGTGGAATCCCCTGCTGCCTCCCGAACTGCCGCAAAACTCGGGTGACCAAAAACCGCTCAATAACGAACGGAGTCCTCCCAATAAGATACCTCGTCATGAACACGAAAGGCATCTGTATCCCATCCTCTGCCCACACCTCACAACCTGTATACGGTCTCCAAATGACCGTATCTATGTCATCAAAAACTCTCCTCCAGTGCTCTAGTTTGCCCAGCTTACGCTGGACAACTAGGCCTCTGTATCCATAGGCGTATGCTGCACCTACGGGCCTATCTCTATCTGCCAATGGCCTCGCTACTGGGATGTGCTCCCAGCACCATACCTGTAATAGAGTAACACCTACTGATAAACTCCCATAACCGAGGTATACTACCTCATGCAGGCTCCTGTAAAGATGGGCCAACATCGCTGACCCCCATGCAAATCTTCGACCCTGTATCACCATCTGCTCCAAGACCAGCCCCCATCCTACTGAAAATCCCTTTGACCTGCGATCAGGACAAAGGAATCCTCCAATGAATCCTGCCAATACCGATGGCAGCGGTGCATAATCCAGATCGAAGAACTCCTGCCAAGGGATCTCATAACCACAGACACTCTCATCATGAAATATACGGCGCAGTGCCTCTGTGCCGCCCTCCTCTGTCTGCTCGTAGGGTAGCAGTACCCCTACCACAGGAATGCGCAAAATCCGGTAACAATCCTCCGGTGTCACTGTCATCTCTCCAGTGGCAAAATGAAAGGTGTTCGTATCACTATGCCACCTCTCTGCCAATGCTGTCAACAGTCCCCGGTTCACAGTAAAGCGAGGCATATCCAGAAGAGAGGTCAATCCGCATCTCTCAATAATATTCAAGTCTTCCTGTGACAGACGTGGTATCAGCGTCCATGGTCTCGGGAATCTCTCCCTCGACCGCACAATATCCAATCGCTCCTGTCAACAAACAAAACATATCCAATATCAGTTTCCACATCAACACAAAGATATCAAGATAAAACTTACATCAACAACATGAAACAAATTTGCTCATCTACAATCAAAGTTCAAAATCCTATCATTTCATATCAACTTGTAAAACAACTCAAGTTCTCAAAAACCATATCAAAACTTGTAAAACAACTCAAGTACCACAATCACATAAATTTGTAAAACAACTCAAGTTTCCCACCTATATCAAAACTTGTAAAACAACTCAAGTTTCCAACCCATATCGGCTTGTAAAACAACTCAGGCTTTCATACACATTTGAACTTACAACAGACAATGCAAATAATCATGTTCTGATCGACACAAACAGCTTGATATCTATACATAACTTGAAAAATTGCACATCAAAACAAGTTATACAAATACTCATCTTGGATAAATGTATCAAAAACACGACAGGCACGCGAACACACACAACTTTTCAAAATCTGCCAAAACTACAAATTTTTCATGGATGCGCTAAAACAGACCTCCAATGCGCTAAAAACAATCCCACGCGCTAGACTGCTTTTCCTACGCGCTAGCTTATCTGCCCTATGCGCTAGATTCTATCTATGCGCTAATATTTTCTTCCTTTGCGCTATCTAATTTGTCTTATGCGCTAGACTCTGTCTACGTGCTAATCTTTTCTTCCATTGCGCTGCCCAATCTCACCTATGCGCTAGACTATGTCTACGCACTAATCTACCCTTCCTAAGCGCTACCCTTTCAGCCCTATGCGCTAGGTTATACCTACGCGCTAAATCCCCTGCTTCATGCAAACTTCTGCGACTCCTATGCGCTAGGTTAGTCCCACGCGCTACCCTGTTCCTCCTACGCGCTACTAGACGCAATACCTGCGCTATTCTACGTATACGCGCTAACATAAGTGGCCTATGCGCTATCAAAATGATTTCGGACGCAACCCCTAAATTGACTTCTACGCGCTACTGTATACTTCGTATGCGCTACATTAGACCTTAGATGCGCTAAAACGATTTGTCCGAACTTTAAAATTCAAAACACAGCTAAAAATGACAAAATGAAAACTCAAAAAGGGGTCAAAAGGGTTGACTTACTGGTGGTCCACGCGCTACTAGTCTCCGGTACCTCCGAACGCGCTCGAAACAGTGTCTGTGATAGGGAATAGGCATTTTCTCTCCAGAGCAAATTCTCTTTTCTTCAAAGTCAACAAAGCACAAATGAGTTTAAATCAAGCCCTTTTCCCCTTTTATAGGAGGAAAATCAAATTAGGGTTAGCTAACTGGGCCTGTAATATGGTTGCGGTCTCCCCTATACCAAAACATTTGTAATTTATCGGGAGATGAATCAATTTACACACTTTCTACACGCACGAAATCCTACACATCATATGAACCTCATCAATTTAAATCCAAAATTTTCCAAAAAAATATTGATTCATCTCCCGAGGGGGCATCACATCAAATATCAAATCTGGGGCATCACATCAAATCTGGGGCATGACTTGCAAATCAAAAGAACGACACAAAAAAAATTGCATTTGATCATAAAAACACAAAAACAATCATTTTTCTTTGAAATAACATGTGCACACACGTCACTTCAAAGAGGGGCAAAATGTAGACGTATAAAAATGACCATATTCCTAAATGAATATTTTATGTTCATTTCTCTATTTAATTAAATTCAATTTAATTAAATTATCCACATTCTTCTATTTTATTAAGTAAATTACTTAATTTATTCACTATACCATTTAATGAATAAATCATTTTATTCAATTAAATCCCCCTAGCCACTTTTAATTAAATTCAAATTTAATTAAATAAGTTATCCCAAATTGAATAAATCTAATTTATTTAATTTCTCCAAATTACAACCAAATTGAATGAAAATCATTTAATTCAATTAAATCCTATTATTCCCCATCCACTTGCAAAATCCCCAAACCCCTTCCTAATCCCTTCTAGAATCTTCTAATCGCTTCTAATTAACCTAACCCTCCTCTAAAAATTTGTCACATCCCTAAGCAAAGGGAAGTCACTTCTCAAAAACCTTAAAGTCTTTGATAACCATTGAAGGTTTTCAACCTTCAACCACTAAATCCTCAAAGTCTTTGAAAACCATTAAAGGCTTCCAACCTTCAACCACTTAATCCCCAAAGTCTCCAATAACCATTAATGGTTATTTCAAACCCTCCCACCTGGTTAAAACATTTGTTTTGACTCAACCTCTACCCAACCCAAGGGTCTCATCAGGTCATTAATGCTTTGACCATGATTATCTCTTAATCATTTGCACAAAGATTTATCTTTGGATTAGATCCTAATTCATTGGGTAAACCTAACTTAGACTTGACCCTTAGCCTTTAGATAACCATGAGGTCTCCTCAGGCCTTTAATACCTCCAACCTCTTCTTTCAACCCAATCCTGTGTTGACATTTGTCATCATTTCATTGGTGCAAATTGTGCACATGGATCCCCAACTTTCAAACTTGGCCCTTGATTAAACCATTCAATCTTGACCATCCATTGCCCTGTTTGTGCTATAAATAGAGCTCTCATTCCTCCAGTTTTAACAATCATCTTTCAAATTTGAAGCATCACACTTATGCTCAAATTCTTTCAAGCTTTCATATCATTTTATGCTCATCATTTAGCCTCTCTTTAGATCAGAATTAATCATGAATATGCATGCTAGAGTAATTTATTTATCATTTTAGTTCAATCATAGACTAAATATAGTATGTTAGGATAGTATTCATACTAACCCTGTCATCTTATCATTTAGTTTGTTGCATTTCTAGCATCATACATAGCTTAATCTCCATTTCATACTAAAATCAGTTAAAAATCTCTCTCGTTCTCATATTTGCCATCCCTAAACCATTTTGCTTAGTAATCTGAGAGCAAAACATTGGTTTGAGGGACATTGTAAGATAGAGAACCATGGGACCCTCCTTGGGAAGCTGAGTAACACTACGTTACTCCATAGCTTGCATCAAGAAATAGACTTTTATCTGAATGACACATTTTTATATGAGGCCTAATAGGACTTAGAGGTGCCCTTGCACCGATCTGAGACATTGATTGAGGGCATTTAAGAGGCCAATACACATAGCCAAACAACATATCAATGGTTAGGGACCTCTGCTTTAGACCAATCACCTAACCAAATGGTTGAACTACTGCTTTAGGCCTTAATTAGGTCTCTTTTACAAGACAAGTACCCTAGTAATGGATAATACAAACATGCCACCACTTAGCATATGTCACAACTAACTCCAAAATGAAGATTCCTCAATACCTCTTTGCCATCAAATTGGCTTGCTCTGCCACCACCGAAATCTAAAAGTATACGCTAAAACTAGCATTCCCCAAAATTGCAGATTTTTTGTCAATGGAGGAATACCAAGTTATAGGTTTTTTTATTAGCAAACCCTAGACAGTGAGGGTTTCAGACGTATTTGCACTCAAACACCTCAAAATTTATCCAAACTTGATGGATTGAGCCAAAACCGGTTGGAAATGAAAGCTGAATCTCTCTCGTTTACACTGATGTCAGATTTAGACCATGGGAGTACTGTATATGATCACATAAAAGGACTGTTACTGAAAAACCATGATAATTTGCAGAAAAAATAGAGCAAGTTTATTGATTTCTTCACTAAAAAAATATGAAAAACCCCCCATTGAATAGAGGAAGGAATATTTATATCCCTTACATCCATCCCAACCAGTTCTAATTGTTTTTTGAATCAGTTAGCCTTTGGGAATTTTAGTTGACACAATTAAAACAAAAAAAAATGCAAAAGTTTCACTAGCAACTTTTGACAAAGTTGACAACTTTTGCCCCCTTACACAAAACAACTCTAAATCCCTCTAATGCAATGTCCACATACCACAAAGGGCTTCAAAACATGAATTACATCCATTCCACTCCATTTTGAAATGTTTGGAGGGTTACACCATCATTGACCATTATAGGGCTTAATGGCCTACAAAACACAAGAATGGCACCGAGTCCATCTCCAATTAGGACTTCTATTTGTCAAAGGATATAAACCCCAATGGTAGGTAGGTATGCACCAACCAAGGGTATCACATGACAACTCTAAGGAGACTCTCTTTCATAGCCAAAATGCCAGGCTTCACCCTCCCATCCGCCCTAGAAGACAAAAGGAACCCTGCTGTGGCAATACTAGTTTAGACAGTCATAAACTTCAACAAGAATAGTCAATCTTTCATGGACCATACCCTCTTACCAGTACACCAAATGCTTGGCATAATGATGGTGAACCCCTCTACTCCAAGCCTTACCAAACACAAAAACTTAACTCACTGTCATACTGTGAGATTCACAAGGATTAGAGGACAGTCATAGTCATTTGACATTCAACTTGTTCTAGGGGCTTCAAAAGTTGTGTTCAAAACTAAATTTAAACCATATTTCAAAAGTTGCTTTCAAAGTTGGAAAAATTGGCATGACAATAATGACAACGTTTTTTGCAACTTTTATATTTTTATAACATATAGACCCCAAACTTTCCAAATTGGATATGAATACATCAAAGTAGCCTCAAATAGCCTCATTTGGAGAAAACAACACAAAACAAACATGAAATTCAAATTTTGACTTCTTGCACCAAACTAGAACCGTAGGGTGTTCCTGCACCAGAAACATGGACTTACCTGGTGTTGGTGCTACTTATTTTTCCTCTTTCAGGCTATTATAGCCCCACATAAATACTATTATCTCATTTTAAAAATATTCCCTTCTTTATTGATTGATATCATGAAGGACACAAAACATCTACGTGTTTGAAATTCGTAAGCAAGCCCTTATGAACTTTCACTCTCTTCACTTTTGGAATCACCAACAATCAGTGATTACAACCAATGCAAAAATTTGTGCATAAAATGAATCCCTCAATGTTTTTTACACCTTAATTTCAGTAGTGGTCATGTGGGTATTTTAGTGATTTAGGCATCGTAGTCAGAATATATTAAGTTGGAGAGTTAGCCATCACAATCATTCCAAACCCCAAGTCTTCTAATGTGATATTCACAGTGAATAATATACAATGCAACTATTAGCATGAATGATCATTTGAGTGGGACAATCAATGAAGAAAAGAACAGTGGATGTTGTGATCATGACAATGTCAATCATAGAAAGGGAACTCTAAGCATCGACATCATAGCTATGAAAAACAACATAAAGCATCAACAGTTAAGGGTATCGATCCACCAAATGAATAGGGATAGAGGAAGACGTTGCTAAGTAAAGGCTTGAAGACAAAGACTAAGATATAATCCTACAACCATATCATAGTGGTCACGTACTAGGAGCTCAAAAGGAGGAATCGTTGTCAAGTACAATAAGGAGTAGAGCTATAAGGAAGTCACTGTCTTTTCACAGTGCAATAGACTTAATGAGAGAGTGAGCCATGAAACACCATAAAGCATACATAGAGATAGAGGTATTGCGGTCATGATCGGTACATATGGTATCAAATAACCCATAACAATAGAAGGATAGTTGGAGAAGTATTGAATAACCCTCATCTAGCATTTTGAGAAAATAAAACATAATACTATCTTAGTGGTAAAATACGGTGCATAAAGAATGTAGGTAATAGCATAAGTTTCAAGCCCAAGAGTAGGGTTATATATTAGCCCTCTCATTCGTAATGAAATTGAAGATATGAGTGATATGAGTTAAGAAGTGTATTTAAAGGACTCTCAAATCACAAGGGTATCCAATTGAAGACAATAATAATGTCCAAGCAAGTAGCCACACAACTATAACAGACATGAAGCTGATCAAAACCAAGGGGGGCAGTCACCCAATACACCAAAAGATCATTGTGAACACAACCTAGAACATAATGTAAACATGTAAACTATGAAAATATAAAACTTATTGCAGCTACGTATTTAAAGTTGAAAAGTTGTTTTCATCTAAAGTGCATTGTAAAGATATAATAGAGCTCAAACATGCAGATTTTAAATTGCAGGCATTGAGAAAAAAAAATCAGATTTATGCATCATTATTTAACATCAATTACAAAAAAGAAAATTATGTAATTTGTGATAATAATTATGAAGTTCCTACTGGCACAACTATCCAGTAATGTACACACATCTTTGCATTTAGGACATTGAATACCACATCACATCATAAGAGGGAAGAGTATATGAAGTTATGTATTTTCTTTAAAGATGCATATTCAAATGTATTTATGTTTAGGGTCTTCAACAGAGTATAGTGACACGACTCACCAAATTGCATTTCATCCATAACAATGTCTTACAAAATATCAGGAACCACAATAAATGATACAAAACAATAAGATTCAAGCAAATCTAGCTTGTATCCTCAAAAATCTATTACATCTTCGAACTTTGGGACCCATACGAAATAAGTCACCGTAGTCGAGCACCAAGACTGAGCTTGGAAAATGGCGAGAGACAACCTCTATCCACTCATCCGGCAACAACTCTATGACCCGTCCTGCCGTGTTTATGTAAGTCATCATTCAGGCAAAAACAAGTATGACCGATCCCCGCCAAAACGAAATAGACAATCTGATTTGCACAATGTAATTCTGTAGCTCCCTCCTCATGATATACCACTAACACACAATGATATCAAAGTGGAGTCATGGCTGTACCATGCCAACATTTACCACACTGACCTACAAACCTGGAAAGTCATTCCCAATAAGAGCCCACAACCTACATAAGAAGACAACGACAATGTGAATACACTATGTTGTGGCAACAAAAAAGCGTAACATTTTAGTGTTGTGAACATAAAATTAAATTCAGAACATGCCAATATATATCACAAAACCTATAGGAATAGACAAATAAACACAAATCTATGTGTGAGCTCCTCGTGGAAAACACGAAATGTGCATCGTCAAAAAAATAGTGTTATAGGATGCATAACGAATGTGAAGAACACACCATGTACTGATTTGAAAAACAGAATAGCAAAACACACCGTGTTATAAATTACATGACAGTTGCACATTTACATATTTGGATATGTAATAAATAATACATGCATAAATGGATGTGACTACCTGCACACATAAATGCAAAAGTTTCACTAGCAACTTTTGACAAAGTTGACAACTTTTGCCCCCTTACACAAAACAAATCTAAATCCCTCTAATGCAATGTCCACATGCCACAAAGGGCTTCAAAACATGAACTACATCCATTCCACTCCATTTTGAAATGTTTGGAGGGTTACACCATCATTGACCATTGTAGGGCTTAATGGCCTACAAAACACAAGAATGGCACCAAGTCCATCTCCAATTAAGACTTCTAATTGTCAAAGGATATAAACCCCAATGGCAGGTAGGTATGCACCAACCAAGGGTATCACATGACAACTCTAAGGAGACTCTCTTTCATAGCCAAAATGCTAGGCTTCACCCTCCCATCCACCCTAGAAGACAAAAGGAACCTTGTTGTGGCAATACTGGTTTAGACAGTCATAAACTTCAACAAGAATAGTCAAGCTTTCATGGACCATACCCTCTTACTAGTACACCAAATGCTTGACACAATGATGGTGAACCCCTATACTCCAAGCCTTACCAAACACAAAAACTTAACTCACTGTCATACTGTGAGATTCATAAGGATTAGAGGACAGTCATAGTCATTTGACATTCAACTTGTTCTAGGGGCTTCAAAAATTATGTTCAAAACTAAATTTAAACCATATTTCAAAAGTTGCTTTCAAAGTTGGAAAAATTGGCATGACAATAATGACAACTTTTTTTGCAACTTTTATATTTTTATAACATATAGACCCCAAACTTTCCAAATTGGATATGAATACATAAAAGTAGCCTCAAATAGCCTCATTTGGAGAAAACAACACAAAACAAACATGAAATTCAAATTTTGACTTCTTGCACCAAACTAGAACCATAGGGTGTTCCTGCACCAGAAACATGGACTTACCTGGTGTTGGTGCTACCTATTTTTCCACTTTAAGGCTATTATAGCCCCACATAAATACTATTATCTCATTTTAAAAATAATTCCTTCTTTATTGATTATCATCATGAAGGACACAAAACATCTACATGTTTGAAATTCGTAAGCAAGCCCTTATGAAATTTCACTCTCTTCGCTTTTGGACTCACCAACAATCACACAAGGATATGCACAAAAGAACAACATACACAAGGATGAACTTATCTCTGAGAATAGAGTGGCCATTGCTATCACAAGTAGGTTCGCTGTCTCAGAGATGAAGTTCACTGCCTTCAAAAGATGTTCGCTGCCCTTCAAATGGTGTTCGCTATCCTTCCAATTATGATCGATGCCACTAGAGGTCAATTAATTGTTCTAGGATGAGGTTAGATTCCTTTAAGAATAGTTTACTGCCTCCAAAGATAGTTTGCTGTCACTAAATGATGATTTGCTGACTCAGAAGACAATTCGGTGTTGAATGTTGAATGTGTTTGTTGATCATAGAAGATATTCAGTGTATGAACATGTTCACTAAATTTTGTGAGTTTACAATGAGATTGTCTTTACATATATATGAGACTCTAGCCTTCCAATTTACCTTAGGTTGGCTTTACAATGAAAGAAAATTAATGACAATACAAAACTTAATGTTGGTGCCAAGATGAATAGGTCATGATTAAACAAAAGTTACATATACTACCCACTTAGGGATTGACTAACACAAATCATTTATGCATTCTAAGGCCAGTAGGGCCACATACACGCTAGGTGTGCTAGGTCAGCTCCAACCTAGCTATATACATAAACACTCCCTCTTAGCTAGGGAGGAGACCTTCTCAAGATTTGAGATACATGGCTGCTCCAATGAAAAATACAAATGAATACAACCACCATGGCTACTCCCATGGATGACGTTCACCATAGCTACTCCTAGAGGGTGAACAGGAACAAGTGCTAAATCATAACATCCACCATGCATACTTGCAGAGGGTGGGCCTACCATACGTACTTGCAGAGGGTAGAAAAACACAATTACATCATATAATTTCTTCCATGACATCCATCATGCCTACTCATAGAGGATGGATCCACCATGCCTACTCGCAGAGGGTGGAGGAGGGCTTTCACCTCAAACTTCTCCCAGAGAAGAGTGCATTACCACCATGCCTACTCACAGAGGGTGGTTCCACCATACCTACTTGCATAGGGTGGAATATACATCTCAATGTATCACTGATGTTGAGACTCCCTCTCAGCAAGGGCTTCATTCTCCATGACTCCAAGCTTGTCCCAAAAAATGCACAAACTTCACTTCGGCAAGGGGCTTGGTGAGAATGTCGACCGTCTACTCCTCAATGCAGATGTAACTCAGTTGAACAACATTCCTATGTACCATATCCCTGATAGTAGGCTCCAACGTTTGTTTGAATAATTCTGCAAGGAGCTTTTGAAGCCACATTACTTCGCATGATACCACACATGCTGCAATATATTATGCTTCTGCAGTACTCAATGTCACTAAAGACCGTTTCTTGCTACACTAGGAAATCATGGTAGATCCCAAGCTGAAGTAAACTCCATAAGTGCTCTTGTGATCACTGACACTTCCTGCCCAATCAGACTCCAAATAACCTTCCAAGTTCATAACAATGTTGAAGGAGTACTGCAATCCATAGCCAACTGTGCCACACAAGTATCTCATATATGCTTGGCTGCAACTAGATGTATCTGTCTCGGTTCACTCATGAACTGACTAAGTGCACTTACTACATAGCAAATATCTGATCTAGTGTTAACTAGATACATCAAGGACCCAATCAACTGCCTGTACATGGTAGGATCCACAAGATCTAAACTAGCTGCAACTTCCCTCAATTTCTTCAAGTTAGTTTCCATCGGAGTAGGCATGGACTTATAAACTAACATTCTAAACCTCTTCAATATATCAATGGTGTATTTTCCTTGACTTAGGATAATCTCATTAGGCCTCTGCCATACTTCTAACCCTAGAAAGAAGTGCATGAGTCCTAAGTCTTTCATCTCAAATTTAGAATTCAACCCTTTCTTGCACCTGTGAATGAGATGATCTTCCCCTGTAAAAAATAGGTCATCAACATATAATTCCAAAATCAACATTTTACCATTAAATAAATTGAAGTCGAGGTTCGGATCAACATCATTCTTGCAGAATCCCAAACCTGAGGTTCGGATCAACATCATTCTTGCAGAATCCCAAACCTGTTAATTATCTATCAATTCTCTCATACCGTGCACAAGGAGCCTACTTAAGGCCATATAAATGTTTCTTCAGCTTGCATACATGAGACTCTTTCGCATGAATCATGAAACCCTCAGGTTGCTCAATGTAGACCTCTTCCTCAATCACACCATTGAGAAAGGTTGTCTTCACATCCATCTGATGTAGCTTTCATCCCTTAGTTTTGCAATCACAATAATGGTCTTGATGGAAGTATATCGAGAAACTAGAGCGAAAGTTTCTTCATAATCTATCCCTTCTTTATGAGAGAAACCACAAGCCATGAATCTAGCTGTGTATTTATCAATGCTAACATCATCTGCATGCTTGATCTTGAATCGCCACTTGGAAGATACAACTAACTTTCCCTTAGGTCTCAGCATAATATCCCAAACATCATTCTTAAGGATAGATTGATATTCTTCATCCATGGCATCTTTCCATATTTGCTGATTTGCGGCTTCCTCAACACTGGTAGGCTTAGTCTCAATGAGATAACACATCGAAGCAACATAACAAGAGAAGTTTTGAGGTCTCTTACTTTCTTGAAATGTAGCTCTAGGAGTCACAAATTGTTCTACTTCCTGCATAGTGTTCCTTGCCCAAAGAGGTCTCTTCCGAGTTCTAACAATATCTCTAGGCCCATTAGTGGGATCCATAGGATCAACTGGATCATTGTGCATCTCAGGTTTTGAAGGCTCCCTCTAAATCTTAGGATGTGAAGGCTCCCTCTGAATCTTAGGAGAAATATTCATGTCTTGAGGATGAGCTTCATTTTCTATCTCCATGTGCGAACCCTTGGATTTATTTAATGTAACATCTTCCTCAAATGTAAGATCTCTATTGACCTCAATGTACCTTTGTCCTGGAATGTAGATTCTATAGGACTTGGAAGATTCACTATAGCCCACAAATATTCCTCTTACTAGAAGGTTCCAACTTGGTCCTCTTGTCTTTAGGCACATGTACATATACAGGACATCCAATGATCCTCAAGTGACAGATATCAGGCTTGATCCCTGAAAAGGCTTCTTCAGGAGTCATATTCTACAGTATCCAATGAGGGAATCTATTCTGAATGTATACAACTATTCTAAAAGCTTTTTCCCATAGAAAAGTCTGAAGATCCTGATCAATAATCATGAATTTTGCAGCTTCAACTATAGATCTGTTATTTCTTTCTGCAACCTCATTTTGTCGAGGGTTGTAGGGAACACATAACTCCCTCTTGATCCCCGCTTCAATACAAAAATAATGAAAGCTACCCGAGGTGTATTCACCTCCATTGTCAGACCTTAACACTTTAATTCTTTTCCTAGATAAGTTTTCTACGAAGGCCTTGAACTCTTTGAATCTACTTAGGACTTCATCACACTCTTTAGACTAAGAAATAAATGCAAGTCTTCCTAGAGTAGTCATCTATGAAGGTTACATAATACAAGAATCCACTAGGAGATGCAACTAACATAGGTCCACATAAATCAGAATGCATAAGAGCTGATATTTCTTTTGACCTACTCTCACTACTATGAAATAGACTCTTAGTGTTTTTAGCAAAACCTTTACAAGTATCATTATGAACATGATTGAGTTTAGACATACCTTTAAGCATCTTCTCTAAAGTTGGAAGATCTTGGAATTGAAGATGTCCAAGTCTTCTATGCCATAGTTTGCTTGAACTGGAGGAGTCATGAAGGAGAGCTTGGAGTGGACGAGTGGAAAGCTTGTACAAGCTTTCATACCGATTCCCAATCACATGAGAAGATTTGGCGTTGGATTTCTTTGGCCATGCGAGGACTCTTCCTTCTGAGAATGCCACTTGATAACCTTTATCCTCCAAGGCTGAAATGGAGATAAGGTTCCTCCTGATTCTTGGAACAAACAAGACATCGCTGAGATGAAGGGATATTCCCGAATCAAGGTTGAGGGAAGTAGCACAAAACCCTCTCACAAAATAGAATGCATCATCTCCAATTATAACTTGGAAATTAGACTCCCTCTCAACCAAATCTGAAAGATGCTCCCAATAGCCGGTGATGTGTCTAGAAGCTCCACTGTCAATCAACCAAGTATCACTATTTGTGGGAACATTGCTAGACATGGCTGAAATGAAGAGGAATTCATTGGAGTTGTCTTTTGCTTCCTTCTGATTTGAAACTTCATTGATGTTGATCCCTTATCGCATCGGTCTTGTCTGACAGTCTCTTGCATAGTGACCAAACTTGTGACATCTGAAATATTGAGTGCGGGAGGGATCTTTCTTCTTCTTAGAATCAGGTGCAAATGCGAACCCTTGATCTTTGTTCCTCTTGAAGTTGCCTTTCTTCCAATTCCCTCCTTTCTTCTTGATCGATTGGGTATAAAGAACATGAGAGTCTTCACCATGAGAGCTCTTGATGATACATCTTGCAGCCAACCTGGATTCCTCTTGGATGCAATCAACAGAGAGGTGATCAAACTTGGGAAATTTGGATCTTCCACTTATGCCTTGAATAAATGGCTCCCATGAGTGAGGAAGACCATTCAATGCAAGCATGACAAGGTCCTTGTCCACAACTTCATCTCCAATGGCACTGAGCTGATCTCTCAATTCTGAAATCTTCATGAAGTAGGTGGTGACTGAATCTCCCTTTGCCATCTTGACTTGATAAAGTTGTTTACACAATGCAAGTGCTCTACTTGTGTTGTTGATCTCATACATCCCCTCCAATGTCATGAACATATCTATGGATGAAGACATCTTGGAGATGATGGGAACAAGATGATATTTCACAGAATCAATAAGGATATTCTTGGCTTTGACTAAATTCTTCTTGAAATGAAGCTTCTCATCTTGATCTCAGGTTCAAATTGCTCCTTTCCTTGCACGAACACCAAAATATCATTTTCTTCTAGGGTGACAAGGATTTTGAATTTCCATGGGGTGAAGTTCGATGCACCTTCAAGTCTATCCTCAACTTTCAGACCATACACCATCTTGAATGCTGGAAATGGTGTGAAGAATAAGAAATAGGAGCGCTACTACAAAGTCTGATCACAACCGAGACAACCTGGCTCTAATACCATGTTAATTTTGTATCAGACTATAGAAAATTAGATAACAATAACAGATAGACAAATCAATGCACATAAAGAACACCAAACTACCCTAGGAAAACCTCCCTCTTGGAGGTGAAAAACCCAATAACTAATCTCAGATATTTATTATGCAATAATCAAAGTTAATTACAATATGCTTCAAAACTTGAAGCAATCAAGACCAGTAAGATATTCACAGAAGAACAACATACACAATGATCCACTTATCTGTAAGAATAGAGTGGTTGTTGTCACAAGTAGGTTCGTTGTCTCAGAGATGAGGTTTGCTGCCTTCAAAAGATGTTCATTGGCCTTCAAATGGTGTTCGTTGTCCTTCCAATAATGATCCCTGTCACTGGATATCAATTCGTTGTCCTAGGATGAGGTTAGCTACCTTCAAGGATATTTCACTACCTCCAAAGATAATTCGTTGTCACTAAATGATGATTTGTTGACTCAAAAGACAATTCATTATTGAATGTTGAATGTGTTTGCTGATCATAGAAGATATTCACTCAATTGTGTGAGTTTACAATGAGATTGTCTTTACATATATATGAGACTCTAGCCTTCCAATTTACCTTAGGTCAGCTTTACAATGAAAGCAAATTAATGACAATACAAAATAAGGTTGGCACCAAGATGGATAGGTCATGATTAAACACAAGTTACATATACCGCCTACTTAGGGCTTGACTAACACAAATCATTTATGCCTTATAAGGCCGACAAGGCCACATACACACTAGGTGTGCTAGGTCAGCCGTAGAAGTGCTCTGACCTAGCTACATACATCAACAGAAAGATGCTGGGAAACCATGTGAACCGTTTACAGTAATGTGAAACAAGTAACATTGCTACAAGCAACCTAAGTTATCAAAGAAATCATTGACATCTGTTAAAAAAAAATGAAATTAACAATTGACAAAAACAAACAAAGTGTAAAAAAGAATGACATCCTGCAATCTGTGTGTAAAATATGGCCAACAACAAAAAATAAATGATACATTCTTCTAACGGGGCTACCAAATACCGATTTCCCAGCAACTACTAACTTCTTGTTTGCACATTTCATCAGTCCAACATTGTAATCATATAGCTAATTGCATAGAGGTAATATTTGTTTAAGGGGTGTACAAACCTCGTTTACCTGAGGAGATATTTTCTCTTTCAAATGAATGGTTTCAAGAAATGTGCATTGTAGGCCAGCAAGCACACCTCATATCATCCATGAACTTAACTTAGTCATATTGTAAAAAACAACACGATATAAAATCTGCAAGCCTCTATCTTGAATTAGTTCAAGAACCTCCAATATGAATCAACATACCATGTAGATGACTAACAAAATTGAGGAGCATATAACAAGAGAATGATATTGTGTTTTGCATTTAAAAATGTTACATGGAAAGGATGAAAGGCATGTACACCAAAACCCATGCGATAACCTCCAAAACCCACATATGTCCATAGCTGCCACCAGCCTCAAACATACAACTCATTGTTTATATTTGTAGACATAAAGCTCAATCGGTACTAGAAAGGAGGGAAATCTTAAAAATATGATGCATCATATGAATAGTGACTAGAAGTTGTGTATGTAGTGAAGAGCATTCAATGATCAATCGTCACCTCTCTCATTGGTTATGTATTTTATTTTGTGTAGTGAACGGAAAGAGGTGATGATGATATACAAAGAATAGAAGAATCATTTTTCAAAACAATAATCTAGTACTGCACTGCACAATTAAAGATTCGAGTACCACCAGAAATAGATGGTATTTTAGATAGGAGGTCTTGAAATGAGAATTCAGAGCCTCTCAAGAAATGCAACTGCAGAAAACACATTTTCATTAACTACCAAATATTGTTTCTGTGTTTGGCCTAACTTTAATAAAAAAATAACTTAAGCCCATCTCTCCTACTGGGCACTGAAACTGTGCTTGCACGTCAGACAAACCAAATATTTTATTTTCGGGGATTGGAAAACACGAGTGGTTATCCTACCAACAACATTCAAATCATATTCAACTTAAAACATAACCCGATAGTTATTGAAAAGAAATTCCCACGCTGTAAGCGGAGCAAACTGGGGTTTTCAAACAACTGGAAAAAAATTTGGAACTTTTCAAATCTGCTCAGTTTGTATCTCTGCTTTGCGTTTCATTTAAAATTTCATTGCATTTCTTGTCAAAAACTGAAAGGTTATCCACACTTAAATTAAATCACTTTACTATATTGATATTGACTCAATTAAATAGCTACACAATTTAAAAATGAAGAGAATTGATCTCAATTCAACTATAAAATTGAGACGAACACTGAAACTTAATGAGATGTGCTCCTTAATTGTTCTTGTTTAGCACTTGATTAATGACCAAGAAGATGCCTATAATTGTTGCATTGAATGCAAAATTATAAAATTGCACATATGGAACATGATCAACTATATGTAATGCCTCAAAAAACAATGTTATTAGCTATATGCAATGCCTCTATATGTTGCACTGAACGCACATATCTTTTCTTTTACCTAAAGACTATGATCATAATTTAAGACTGTCTATTATCAAACCGACATCTACTTATGACAGAGGATGTACTAATTGAGCACCCTAAGTTTGCACTTGTCAAAATCTTACGTGCAAATTTTTAAAACACTCCCATTTTTTAATCTAAATTAAACTATTGTAAATGCCACAACACACAATGTGAATTCAAAACACAATAAACAAAACCACGATTTTCCACACACAGTAATCTTTGTAGAAAACATGATGGTTTTCCGATAAATTAGGGGAGCATAGTTGGGGTTAGGGTTTTCTATTCCCTTATCAGCTCCACATATATTATGGCTCTTCATTACAAGGGCAGATTCTATTACTCCATTCATTGCATATTTTTCATCTAGATTTATACCATGAAAATCATGTCATTTGTTAAATTAATTGGCTTAAAATTTATTCGTTGATAATCTTATGTGAAACACAACCAATCATTTTTTTTTTTATGAAAACCTTCGGAATCAAAGTCCTTTATTCACTCAAACTCAACAAACCTCCTTCCTTATCATTTTCATAACCAAGTGTTGTATGCATTAAAAAGGGAAAACAACACCAATGACTTGGGTATTTACAACTACTTTGGGTTATGTAAAAGCAAGCCACTAGGATCACTTGATATTTTATAATGAAGACCCAATTTGAACACCCAAAGGATATGTACGAGAAATCCCATAATTAAAAATCTCACAAGACCTTATATGACCCAGAAAGCTCACGTAGTGTTCAAATAAAGAGTACATTTTTGACGATGTTTGATTGTTCGTTACATGTTATGATTTGAGATGTTTGAAAAGTTTAGTATGATATTTTCAATGTACATTGTTGCATGGTAGACTTGTCTTTTGATGGTGTTCTTAAAGTGTTTATAATGCTTAATCAACATTTTCCAACATACTAAAGGTTATTCTAAAATGCTTGTATATGTTGAAATTTTGCATACGGGAAAAACATGCAAGTTAATTTGAAGGCTTGAATTTTAATGAGATTATGAAGATTCAATGTTGGAGAGTGCAACAATGTTAAGAAATACATTTGAAGTGCATAGAGGTTTCCATAATGCTCAAAGAATAAATAAGAAAAACTTAGAAGGTTGCAAACATATATTTAAGGTTGCCACAATGTGTTAAAGTACAAAAAATTGAATCTTACATACTATTTGTGTAATGTTTGATGATGTATAGGTGTAATACAACCATACAATGTGACTAAATTTTTTTCACACAATGCCTTTGAGGTATTTCAAGGTGAATAATAATGAGGTATTGTATGAAAATATTGATTCATGTTGAAGTGATTTTCAATAAAGGAGTTAAAATCATGTATTCTAGCCAAGAGGGAATGGTCAAACACCATTTGAATTGGTTTTTATTATAGTAATGGAAGAGTTGTTTCTATTGGATTATTGTTTGCATAAAATATAATTTAAATTATAACAATTCAAATAATATTTACTAACAATAACAATAACTTATACTAATTACTAATTTATCTACATAATTGATAATATACTAACATAAAATATAACAAAATCATAACCTTTCACTAAGTGTTAAAATACAACAAGAATAGGTTAAAGTACAACCAAAGATGCCAACACTATACAGATGTTGTCCAAGGAAAAAGAAATCACCTCTATATTCTTCTTATGAACAACAAATCACGGTGATATTCCCAAAATAACGAGAGTAAGGATGAACACACTCAAAGGGAGTAAAACAAGTTAAAGTAGTGATAAATACCACGATACACAATGTAGATTCAAAAAATAGTAAACAAAACTATGGTTTTCCACATAGTAATATTTGTAGACAACACGAGGGTTTTCTAGTATATTAGGGGAGCATAGTCTGAATGCACGTTTTTGGCCAAAATTAAATATGCATACTTTGTTTCACCAAAAAAATGCAACTTCAGAGGTCGAAAACCCAAACAAATTCCATGAATAACTCAAATTCCAACGTTAAAGAGATGGGTTCCTTACTCACTGGTTTTTTTGTGTCAAATTCTTTGCTAACCCTCATCGAATCCAATCTCCTTTCCCGCGGTGACAAAAACCCTAGTTTTCACCAATTTCGAATGCACAAAACCCTACTTTTTTTTGGCCGAAATTAGAAATCCATACTTTGGTTTCACCATAAAAATTCCCTTTCAAAGACCTAAAACATTAAAAAAACTCCACGAATAACTAAAAATTGCAACATTAAAAGGATGTGTACCTTACTGGTTTTTTCTTTTGAATTCTTCCTTCACCCTCTCCAACCTCCTTTCATGCAGTGAAAAAAATAGTTGGTATCCCTGGTCTCTCTTTACGATGTCCAAAAATCATTCGCAGCTTGCATCTTAAAGAAAAAAACCACCTCTGTTTTCTAAATCCTGTATCTTGCAGCAAATATCGTTCCCTGCAAGTATCGTAATGAAAACGCTATGTTTACAACACAGCTATTCGCCATCATAAAGCTCCCGTTGACTATCCTGGTTACGGTTTCCAACTACGGATAGGACATTTACTGCCAAAAGGAACCATCAAAATGGGTCGCGCATCGACTTTACTGTAGGCGAGTTTCTGGCCATCGGAAAGGCTCGACGTCGAAGCCTGTCATTCGTTTTTCCCGCCATCGTCTATGTTGTACACCATTCCCGACCGTCAGAAATACTTGACATCTAAATATGTTGGCGATGAGTTTTCGACCATGCTGGAACATGAAGTGCTCCACGTGGGGCCCCTGAAAGTCCACCTATGTATGGCGGATGCACATAGTGAAGTACGATATGCTATTTTATGTGGAGGATAGTCGCTTCCCATCATTAATGGAAATCATTCATTTTCTCATCGTACTAGTACATTAAGTCAACGCCAAATAGAATTTATATAATTTTCTTAATTAAATAGTACTGGATATTACTATTAGAAAAAGTATTATGGTCCATGGAGATTATTTTTCATAAAATTTTATATTGGGAGTTGAGACAACCCAATTTTGCCATACTCATGAGTGATTTGGTGTCGACCAAGAAAGCTTATAAGAAAATAAAAAATAAGTTCTTAAAGCATGTTTCAAATAGCTTCAAGATAAGATAGTGATTCTAGCAATTAGATTTTGTGTTCAATAGATTTTCTTTGTTTAAGATTTTTGAAAATTGCACAAAGGCTATATTTTTGACAAGAAAAGAAACTTGTTGAATTTGTCAATGTTGTTGGTTCAGTTGTAGACTAGACTAGGAAGTATTATTTTTTTAATAAATTGTTTAGGATTTTTTGGTGGTTTTAGTGGTTTTTTGTTGTAACCATTTATGGTAAATTTGTTGACTTTGTCAATGTTCTTGGTTCAATTGTAGATTGAGAGGTATAATTTTTTTCATAAATTGTTTTGGGTTTGTTTGGTGGTTTTAGTGGTTTCTGTAGTAACCACTTATAGTTATTGCTATTTTTAAATTTTTTTTATTATACCTTTAAAATATTTTTTATCAATTAAGGAACTTCTTTTCAATTAGAAGAGTTATTTTAATAACCTTACTCAACTATAACAACTAAAATAACTTTATGTCATAGTTATATAATCTTACACTAAATAAGATAAGCACACTTGACAAGACCAATCCCTAGATTCATATCTAATCCTCAAGGGTTCATTCAAGATGGCTCTATGTATGCATCTATTTTTGAGAATCAAAAGTAACATCTAGTTCATATGTCAAAAATAGAAAGACTTCATCCACACCAATGACATGGTCTTTTACTTGAACCATTAATTGAGCTTACGTTTCTAATTTAATCCATTATAATAGCATGATAACAAATACATTATAGTCAAGCATTAGTTCCATGTTATCATTAGTGTACTAACACACACCAATCCATATATTGAACAACTTAATGTATATCACATTTACACAATATGACTAGCTTAGACACACAACACATGCACATTCAAAATAATCCACTCATGCATGCATCACATATACACAATGAAAATAACTCATAGATGCATCACATAAATAGCAACCAACAAGTGAGGAAGAGAATGCAAAATTACTACAAGCATCTTCCCCTTTTCTTAGTTCATTAACCTATAAGCCCTTTAGCACACGCTAGCCAAAATTGAAATATCTCTACATCTCATACCACACCATGAATCCCATCCTTTTTTTCATGATTAAAGTATCCAATTATGACATGATAAGCATCTCATAATATTTGTTGTCATCATTAGCAAGGACACAAGTGTAACAACATAAATCTTATAAGGCCATTAATAAGATTTTGATAGCTCACTAAGCCTTTTAATTAATCATATAATTGAATAGATATAAACAATATGTCATACAATTTTACGTCACCTAAGACATATTTGTAATATCAATCACCTAGACTGATTTAACAACAAGAAACTTGTTAACCATACTTTAGGTAGACACCACACTAGAAGCATGTATATTTTTTTTAGTAAACCAATACCAATATTAAACTTCTAAGATGGGAAATTTCTATCTCATCCATCACCTATAAGCCATTGGTGAAATCCTATCTAAACCTTATAAAATTGGGCAACTTAAATGGTATTTATCACTTGCATGCCATTAGTGAAAGCTAGCTAATCCTAAAACAAAGTTAAGTTATTTTTTTGGTAGAGCATGCTCCCTAACTCCTATCATTTCAGAGGAATGATAAACTTATTTATAAGCGAGTCATAGGTTTTAAAATTTCAACGATTATCTCAAGATGAGTGGGACAAACTAAGTTAAGAGAATAATTAAATTCCATCTATATTACCAAGAATTAAATTGCTATATTATTCTTGGTTCAACATTAGAATGATGTCAAATGATGTTATCTTATGATGTTCCTTGTGGATTTAGACTCTGGGTTAGATTATCCTATTGAATCTAATCCACCCTTTGAATATAATTCATACTTTAGTGGTTTACGATCTTTGTTCTTATGGCTTCTACTCGAGTGGCCCTTATTTTTATGGTTTGTGTTGCTCTTGATTTGGTTTCCTCTCCTAATGTGGCCTCTATTTTATCGACTCATGCTTCTGTTTCTCCTCTAGCTTCATCTGGAGCCCCTTCAAATTCAAGTCTCATCTCATCCATGGTTCTAGACTCTCTTTCTCTAGGCTGATAGGTTCCCATTCTAGGCTCAACTACTTGCTTGTCAGATATATTTCCTACCTCTAATGGCTCCTCTAGAATGACACCTTTTGATTTTCTAGACAAGGATGCTTCTTCTTGGGCTATCCTATTGGGTCCACTCCTAGGTCTTGCCTTTGATGTTCAATAGCTTGTATTAGTTTGGGTTGGTTCAATTTTGATTCGTTGTTTTGCATTCTAGTTACTTTTTGAGTATCCTTTCTATTCTCTCAATGTTTGTTTCGTTGGTCTTCCTCGAGTTCAAATATTTGATTTGCAACCTTGCTATTCTATTTTATTTTAATGGTTTCATGTGGCTCTAACTTTTTTGTTTCTTTGTTGGGTGCTCTGTTTTGCTATTTTGGTGACTAATAATGTTTCATTTTGGTGTTCAATGGCTTTTGTTTACGATTTGTAATGGGTTGGAGCCCTTCACCACTATTTTAACTAAAACCATTAGAAGGTACAAGAGTCTTGATATAAAATATAGGACCTAAGGGTCACACCCTAGACTAGTTAATATGATTACAAACCAAACAAGTGAATCCATTAGAATATGTAATGGTCCTATACACTTTGGAGTGAAAATATAACATACAAGTAACACATTGAACACACTTGGGTTGGCCTTTGGACACATACAAATAAAATAAACTCATAAATCTATTTTAAAGTATATTCACTCTATTTAGTTATTATTTAAAAATACATTATTTATTAGACATTAATTAAATTCATAGATGTAATACTAGTCAATATACTTTTGAGTGTACATAACAGTTTTTGCATTACCAATCACAAATATTAGTAGACATTTATCCATATACATATATAAGGGTAGAATACCATTCCATTTCAATAGTACTCACCATTAATGGCCCACAATTAGGTAAGGTGGTCATAGGGAACTCTATCAAAATCTCAATAAAAGATTGAGCACACTTATGGAGTATGTAAATCATTGATACCTATTAAGTGTTTCTTACCCATTGGATTATAATTTATCAATTCAACATCATCATTAAATACAAGTTAGTAGGTTTTCATAACTCATTCATAGCCAATTCATGATCCAACTACAAAAATAATATATAATTTTATCTAATATTGGATTAAATTTTAGAAAACCAAAAATAACTACCCTTAGAATAGATAAGATTGATGCCATGACATGTTTTCTATGTATTGCATCAAACCTATGTAGTGGGGTGTCACGAATCGTTTTATTTAATATTGAGCAATTTAAAGATGTAATGTGATTTTGAAATTTAAAATAGATTAGATCATTCATAATCTAGTATGAGGAAATATAGTATGCTTTTTACTCCTGCAAATGATATGAAATTCAATATTCTTTTGGGTTTGTCAATACTGATAAATTTTTGAGTGCAAGTAATGTAGGATGAGGTGAAGGAGGTCGAAGGCGAGAACACGAATCAGGTAGAATTGCTTTTAACTGAATGACTTCGATGGAAAAGGGAATCTCTCACACACCACATTAGGATTTATAATTTGCATCTTGAAAATATGGATGATTTAAATGACCTTATTTGAGTGTTTGTTCAAATTGAAATGATGAATTTGGAATGAGAAGTAGATTGATTTAAATGTTTATACATGTGAATTAATTGCATGATGTGAGTAGTGTTTGAATTAAAGTTGTCTGAGTAATTGTGAAATATTATGCTTTATTGTTAAAAGAGATAAAATGTATAAACGATTCAAAAATGAATATTGACCCTAGGTTTAATGTTCTTTTTAGATATGTATAAATGTATGAAAATTGTACTTACGAGTTTAATTTTGTAAATTGAATAATAGTATAGTATATATATATGAGAAATTTATTCAATCATATACATATATCAATATCCAATTATCGTGAAATTTGGCTTCGTCAAATGTTTTGTCTATTCATACGAAATTGTCTAATAATAATTTGATCATCTATTTGTAAATATTGAATATGTATTTATGAAATTAAATTAGGAAATGAAAATCCGATATATATATTTATTTATCAAAAAAGGTTTATCAGAGAATTTATTAAAAACAAAAGTCTAATGTTTTATATTAATGAAAAGTAATTTATAAATAAATTATAAAACAAACCATATTACAAATATAATATAATATATCACTTTATTAAACATGTTAATAAAGGTGGCGGGTTGAAAAAGGGTAGTCGACTGTTGAAGCCAAAGGAAGAGCCGCTTTGGTCGGTTTGATAACAGTCTTCCTTCACCCACGGTAGCCGCTGTCAAAGCCTTTAACGTAGGTCAAATGCTGTGGGAGGCAATTAAAGGTAAGATGTTTAAGGTAGGCATAGCTTAAGGGAGATACCACTGACTACCACTACCACTATCAAAACATAAATAACATGTAACACATAAGCCACGATATCTGCCTTGATCGACACATATAAAAGGAACTTAAATTGATTTAGACTTGGCATGCAAACCCGATCCACGGTGGATAAGAAGTCGACAGATTTCGTGCAGCAATCAAGCTCCAACTGAAACGGTTGGAAGTTTTTAACAATAAGACTCAAACTTGCCACAAATTGAGGGTGGTATTTAATTCATAAGACTGCGTGGAGATTATAGTTACAACCACATGAAAATAGAAATAGTGGAACAGTAAATAAGACCTAGAGGATAGCAACAAACATAGCCAAAGATTAGAAAAAATAGACATATACACACACTCATTCTTTCATTCTTTCTCACACGAGATTAGAAGAGCGATAATTTCTTGAAGGGAGGTTTAGAATAGTTTGATAGAGAGGAAGAATAGTTTGATAGAGAGGAAGAATAATTTGATAGAGAGGAAGAATAGTTTGATATAGAGGAAGAATAGTTGGATAGAGAGACTAGTTTGAGATAGAGGAAGAATAGTTGGATGTAGAGGAAGAGTAGTTGGATAATATCATGGAGATTGAGCGATAGAGAGATAGTTGGATAGAGATAAGAATAGTTGGAGAGAAAGAGAGACTTGTAATCAAGGCGTGGAATCATTTGACGAAGAATGACAAGGTCAAAAGCTTACAATCCACTCTAAGTTTCCAAGAGGTTAGAATCCTTTGTTTATGTTTTATTTTATTTGTTAAATTTGGTATAAAATGTGTAGAGATGGAAGTTTAGATAATAGATATGTACGTCCAAATGGGTATCAATTATTAATATCGTATTTGAAATGCTTTGTAAACCATTGTGGAATAGAAGAAAAGAATTTAGAGAAAAGATGTTGTTAATATCGTATTTTGCACAAAAATAATTAGTTTTAATTCGATTTTTAGAATGTGTTTGCATACTTTTGGTTACATATGAGATTAATTTCATACATGTTTAACACCTTCTTTTGTATGTACTTTATTTAGACGAAAGATTGACTTTAAGATTATTGCTTATAAAAGTTTATCGTTTTCCAAAATATGAAAGATTGTCTTCGATAGATATATTAGACAAGTAATGATTAGTAAGCAACAAAAATGATATCTCTATTTTTGTTTTAAAAGAAAGATTGTATTCTCAATAGAATTTGTGTTTGAGGGAATCAAGCTAGGGTTAAGCTTGAGTTGGAAAAATTTACCTTTTGGGACGGGTGCCGAATGTGGATGTTTTAGGGAGAATAGTTGCTTTTTCCAACTATTATTTTGCTGTGCATGGCATATACTCGGCCAAGTTATTGTTTGAATTATCCATAGAAAAAGATGGAAATTCCTTATTTATGCTCTCTACCACATCCTAGTATGATAGCGAATGCTTGTTTCTTAGAATGAAGTAGGAAAAATGAAAATGCATATATTATCTAGGCATGCACTAGATTCCCTCTTGCTTTCGAATTCTTTGTTTAAACCAATTCGTGCAGGGTCGGGTATTCTTGATTGACCAAGAATTCCGGGGAAGCGTAAGCTTCAAGGTTGGGCGGAAAAAGCACCTGATTCTTGTTCTCGTCTGCGTTCAAAAGACAGAAGGAAGCGACTCAGACTAAAGATCGACGGATGCATCTTCTTGTATATTCTTAAGGCAATTTGGAAGCCTAAGTAGGAAATAAGAACTTCTTAGTATTGGATATTGTATTATTCATGTGCATTATTATGATATATTCGATGTTTCTTATATCTTGTATAAAATATGCTTAGAGATTGAAATTTTAAGTCTATTTATGAATAAAGAGTAGTTTAGGGTTAGATACTAGATTGACGTCTTTACATGGGGATATATTATTATTATTATTGGAAGATTTCATCTGATCCAAATATCAATTTCTAAATTTAAAGAATGTGGAAGTGATAGGGATGACCGTGTTTAGGAGAAACCATAAACCTCCCCTTAATGACTTGGGTATAGGGGCATCATTCATCAAAGGTATACCTACATACTTTCTTTCAAATAGGATCAAAGTCACATGTAGTTCTCATAATATTTTTAACTATGAGGAAAAGGAAATACATTTTCCTAGGTTAAGATAATATACATATAGATAGTAGATAATGCCATCACTTGTCTCTTACATAACCAACCTATAACCCTCAAGGATTTCCAACCTCGATAAATGTAGTTTCCCTAAAGAAGCTAGGGACCAACCTAATTAAAAAAAAAAATATTGATGAAATATATCACAACTATATATGAACTTTTATCGAAATGATTAGGTTTATCATGTTAAGGTGTCAAATTTATAATAGCAAAATCCTTGAACTACCTCTACACAAACTTATATTCCAATTATGAAACATATTTATACTTAGTTGAGCTTGAATTATACCCAACTAAATGACATACCTGAGACAATCATCTCATACAAGGACAAGCTATTCAAATAAAATCAAAATAATAAAATTATGCATAAAAAACTAGTTAACATAAAATAAATCGCGTCATGTTAGAGGAGAATGTAGTAGTAGTGAAAATATCATCACCATTCTATTAGGAAACTTGCATCCATACATGACAATTTTTACATAGCTCAAATAGAGAAATTGATGCAAATAAGTACCCAAAATCCATATTCAAAAGAATAGAAAACATACCATCAAAGAAAATCCAAGATAACCTTGAGAAAACCCTCAAGAGGGAATAAAATAGCCTCTAAAACCATTGATCACTCATGTATTATTTACTAATAAAACCATTACAATACATTTATAGAGCCTCCATGAACACTTGTAAAATATCAAGTTCCATCTATGCACTCCATGTGAACAAACATCTAACCACACATTCCATGTCACGCTTCAAACCACCACAAATGTAATTGACAAGAGTTTCTCTCACAAACCAACCTCTTAACTAAAGTAGCTAGCCTTGGACAATTGCCCATGCACATTCTTTATAGACACAATCTTGCACAAAACTACCAAGTGGTATTACACAAGCCATGTGATTAATACCATGAGATTACAAAACCACCCCCACCGCCCCCCCCCCCTCCCCCCCCATTTACCTTTTGGTACTAATTGTTACCAATATTAAATGTTTATTTAATGTAAAAAATTGTGTTCAATATCTAATCTAGTGTTACATACAACACATAAAATGGTCCCAAGAATGTTAACCCCATGTGAGCATACATCCCTATGTCTCTTAAGTACACCAACAATAATATTATAACATTATGCAAGGTATACATCACAACTTTTCCTACTATTTTTGCACTTGTTGTATACATTGTTGTAGTGTCATAAATTATAACCTCTTAGAATTTCAAACTCCTTTTTGGGCTCTTGATTTAGTGTGCCTCCTTATGGGACCTTTTCAACCTATTTTGGTCTTATCTCAATCCAAACCATCATCATAAATTCTAATACCCAACGACTTGATCCAATGTCCTGAGCCTGTGTACCCTATAACCACTTTTAGTTTTCCCTCTGTGAATTATTGCATCTAACACCCTATTCCTAGTGGAGTAGAGTGCCTAATGTCATAGTCCCCCCAAAACAAGCCTAAGTTTAATGTGTCAATGGGCTAATTCTTGGCATTTGTTAATATGACCTTTGAAAGATGGTCTAAATGTGAAAATACCTTGAGAACTCTATATAAAGGCATAATATCTAATTCATTTTAGTAATCTACAAGTTACATCTCAAGCATTCTTAATTCCTTCAAGAGAAAATTTGAGTACAAGGAGCATCAAGCTATAATAGTGTATCTTCATGTATGTTTATATGATGATTTTTTCTATTATTTATCATGTTATTGCATTAATAGTTCAAGGAGGACTCATCTAAAGAGAATTGCATCACTGCCATGATCAATCTTGAGGTATAATCTTTTCAATTCAACATTCCACTTCAGATTTGGCCTCTATCCTATCAGTGGTAAGCTCTATTTTCTAGTCAACCATATATGTAGTGGAGATCAATTCCTACCAAAAAATTGACTTAGGAAAACTCATATACAACATAAGATTTTTCCCCTTTTTTGTGTGTAGGTTATAGATATGACTACAAAAAAGTTGCAATTTTGCAGAGTACAAACCGAGACCTATAGTCCCATATTTTGAACAAGCAAAAACTCCAAGACTATGTCAATTAGGACACACGTCTAACACTTTGGAGCACCTAGTTTTTTTATTATACTTTTACCCTAACCCTTATTTTAACTGCATGCTTTATAGTAGAATTCTAATCCTAATCCTAACCCTAATTCTAACTTAACTATAACTCTAATTAATTTCTTATTGAATAAACAATCAATTGATTATTAATTGGCTCCTTAATTACATCATGATATCATTCTTCTTAGTTAGGAGTTTTTGCATGATGATTTTGATGGTTCTAGCAATGCATCTTTAGATGCTTAACAAATTGATGTTCCTTAGATGATCCATCTTGTAGGAGTCTTCTCAAAGTGATTTATGTGAGTTAACTTCTTTTATACATATTGTTATTGTTTATAATGATAGTTCTCTTACATCTCATCTTGACTCTATTGTTATTCGTAATGAATGTTTACCTTGTCATAGATTACATAATGATAACATACATTGCAATGATAGTTCATTAGATTCTTATGTTTGCATCTAGAATTGAAGATTCATTTTTCTCCTCTATTGTATGATGTTATCATTCCTCTTTGTGTGGAGTTGTCATATGGTGTTTTTAGATTACTTTGAGTGATAGATAATTGGTATAGTTTCAGTTGGGGGAGGAGAAGAAACTCAGAAAGACAAATGATATAACTAATAAGCTCATGATAATTCTTCTTCTTTACATATAAACCAATGAATAATTAATTTAAAGAATTCAAATTATATATTTTTAAGAAGTTTAAGAATTTAAAATTAAGATTTTTTATATTCATTTATGAGTTCTTCAAATTATAATAATTGAAATGAAAAATGACTTATAATTTAGATGTAGAAGTCTATTATATGAAAACATAATGTTAATATCTATGTGATATCACACGATATTGTGCCACCATCAATACATATAAGCACACTGAACATATTCTCAAGTTAAAAAGCCTATATTTTGTAATTTGTGGCCTCTAAAAATTACAACGACTATCTACTTGTAATAGGTTTGCATATTTTCTGTTACTTTTTCCATAGTCATAAACAATCTAAAGTGATTGCCTTAGTCGAACAATCTAAACAGATTGCCTTTTGAGAAAAGAATGATGCTATCTGAAGCATAAGTGGTCTGAATAACTTCCTTTAACTGCAAAATGAATGTTTTTCTTTCTTTCATTCCTTTGTTTTGAGTATATTGTTTTGTGAAGCTTGGCTAATGAAGGTTTTGGATACTGCAATAGAGGCATTTCCTGTCCCCAAACATAGTGCATTCTTTGTTTCCTCTTCTACTTCTGTAATTTTAGCTGACAAAATGAAAGCGCGCGTCTTCAGTTGTTGACAATCTTTTACCGATTTCTTGATATGACGACTGGCCGTTGCAGTCATTTTCTCGAACCAAACAGATAAGTTTGACTTAGTTGTATTTACTATTTTAATTTAATGAGCCCAAATGCCCGAATCATTAAAAAAAATAGAGCACTGTAACACCGATTACCATACTTTTTGTCTTTTTGATTTTGTGCACACGATCATGAATAATACCCTGTAAACTTTCCATATCCTTTAAAAACAATTTTCTATACTTTTATATCAACAAGTGATTCCATCGGCAAAAAATTTACTATGTAACTCCAAATGGAATTCGATTATCTATTTACAAGGAAAAATAGTGGCTATTAAATGATAAGAAAGGCATCTTCAAAGAAAACGAGAAATGAAAGGAGGGCATTTTCGTACAGTTACAAAATCGGGCAGGCAAACGAAAATTTGGAGAATACTCTTGAATCAAGTGAGCCAGATTCAGAGCTCTTTTTGGGTTGCCAGGTTTGCTACGTGATTAGGAGGTCAGTTAGGTTTAGATATCTTATGCCCAGTGTTTGAAGTCCAGGCTTCTATAAGAAGTAATCCGGGTTCAACAACTATACTTCTGTTGTGGCATCAAGAAGACTGAATGGAGAAACACCAAGTGGGTTCAAGGCCACATGTGGCACTCTATCCAGTTATGGGTTTGGGCCATCTTATTCCCTTCCTTGAGCTTGCAAGAAACCTCGTTTCCTCCCACGGTTTCACCGTCACCCTAATCACACCCTCCTGGAACGTTTCCCCTTTGGAAACTAAATATGTTTCAGACCTCCTTACCTCCAATACCAACACAATCCGTCAAGTAGAGCTTCCGCAAATTCCTTCCGACGGAGAAGACGTCAAAGATGTCTTTACCTTCGTTCTGGATCAAATAAGCAAGGCCATGCCTGCGGTGGAGCAAAATCTGAGGATACTACAACAGCCCAACGGCCCTTTCTCGCCGGTTCGTGCGTTGATATCTGATCTCTTCCACGCGTCATCTCTGGACGTGACTGACTCTCTGGGCTTGCCAAATTATGTCCTGTTTACATCCTCTACGGCCTTCCTCTGTTTCATGTTGTGTGTCCCTCGCCTTTATTTGTCTGATGGAAACGAGGCTCCTCCGTTTTCCGTCAATATCCCGGGCTGGAAGAATCCCTTCCATGAGCGCGATTTTCCAGAGGTGTTGCACAACAAGTCCTCTACGATGTTTCATGGCTTCCTTCGCCTCTGCTCTCCCTTACGAGCGATGAAGGCGATTCTCGTCAATACATTTGACGCCTTGGAAACTCAGACAATTCATGCCTTGCTGTCCGCTAAAGTCCCAGAAATCGACCGCCTACCGCCGGTACATGCGATTGGACCGATTATACGGTCGGTTGATCTGCCCCAGGATGACAGGAAGGGAGAAGAGCGCTTAAAAATGTGGCTGGATAGCCGGGCAAAGGCATCGGTGGTGTTCGTGTCGTTTGGTACGCGGGGGTTGATGTCCACAGAACAGTTGATAGAAATTGCCCTAGGGCTGGAAGCGAGCGGCCTAAACTTTGTTTGGGTTGTGCGGGGCATTAGTAATACTAAAAATGGTACTTCTAATCTGGAAGTGGAGTTGAGTAGCGTACTTCCCGAGGGTTTCTTGAGCCGTGTTGAGGGTCGGGGAATAGTACTTACTTCTTGGGCTCCTCAGGTTGCGATCCTTTCCCATCCAGCGGTGGGAGCTTTTGTTTCTCATTGTGGATGGAATTCTACGCTGGAAGCTATTTGGTTTGGAGTCCCCATTGTTGCCTGGCCTCTGTATGCTGAGCAGAGAATGAATTGCTTGTCAATTGTAAATGAATGGATGGTGGGTTTGGAGGCTGTCAAGGGAGAGGATGGTTTGGTTGGCCGGGCGGAGTTGCAGAGTGTGCTGGAAAAAGTTATGGATGGAGAAGAGGGGAGATTGGCGAGGAAGAATATGGAGGAGTTGAGTTTGAAAGCGAGATGTGCAGTCACAGAAAGGGAAGGAAGCTCCTTTGAGAGCATGGAGGCTTCATTTAGTGGCCTTGTTATAGCCACCGAAAAGTAAACATAAGTATTGAAGACTTTAGTAGAATCTGATCAGCATTTTGTTAAAAATAGATTGAATTACATAGGTGGGCAGAGCCTTCTTATTACTCTTTCTTTTCCACAGCCCGTCTGCTCCCTACACTTTGTGGTAAATATTCAACATCTGCTTTAAATTTTCTCAGCGAATTGAGTTAAATATGCTATGTTTCTATGCATCACATGTTGGCACTGTTCATCTCAACCACTTTGTTATTTCATTGACCGTATTTCTATGAAGATAGCTGATGCTGTTCGTGCATGCAGCTCCATGCAGCTCATGCATTGCTATTCTTAGGATCCACCATATAAAACATCCATGCACCGTAATTCACCATCGCAGACCACAGCACACACAAAAAAAGCTATCTCCAGTTCTTTATTTAAGACTGTTAGTTATGAAATAATCTCCTATTTTTAGTGTTGAAGTTTGTTTGAAATTAGCATGCATTTCAATGCAAGTAAAATTGGATATGCATCCTCTTTCTTAGGACAGCTAACTCTAGTTCCACCGTAGCAATCCATTTAGTTTGTAATGCACACTATTTGATGAACTACCGTCTAAGTTTAGAGTTGTGTTAATAGAGTTTCTTCGGTGTAAGTATTTGTAAGGCTGTGAACTCTTTAAATAACCAGCCTTTTTGTAATTCTAATGTGCTGAAATAATAAAACAGGGTCTGCATAAATTCTGGGTTCAATTTGGATGTTTCTAATTGTATGGTTTGGCTGTGAATTGTTTATTCTGACATAAATATTTATGTTTAACAGTTGGCTTTAAGAACAGGGGCAATTTTAGACTCTACAAGTGGTATCAGAGCAGGTAAAATTGTTTTGGGTTAAAGTTTTATTGTTGGAATTTCGCCAAAGTTAATCATGTCGAATTCTAACAATATGCCCATTCTAGAATTTGATGGGAATGATTATGATTATTGGTGCATTAAGATGCTGACCTTTTTGATTGGAAAAGATTTGTGGGAGATTATTGAATTAGGTTATGAAGAGCCAATTGATTGGAATGCCCTTACAACCAATGAAATAACAGCAAGAAAGGAAGCAAGGAAAAAGAATGCTCAAGCTTTGTTTCACATTTAGATAGCTCTTGATAAGAGCTTATTTCCAAGAATATCAGGAGCAACAACTGCCAAAGATGCCTGGAAGACTCTACAAGAAGCTTACCAGGGTAGTGATCAAGTTAAAGTGGTTAAGCTTCAGACATTGAAGCGAGAGTTTGAGAATTTGAAGATGCAAGAAGTTGAAAGTATAAGTGATTATTGTGTTAGAGTCAAAGATGTGGTCAATAAAATGGCTACACTTTGATAAAAAAGGTGTTGAGATCTTTGACACCCAGATGGAATGATGTAGCAATAATCATAGAAGAAAGCAAAGATTTGACAAAACTACAGTTTGATCAACTGGTTGGATCCCTGATGTCTCATGAAGAAAGATTGAAAGATTCTTTTGAAGGCGTAGAGAAAGCGTTTTCCTCAAAATTGCTAATCACAAAAAATGAAGATGCAAGCAGCAGTAGTGCCAAAATCAATCAAGGCCAAGGTAAAGGACAAAGCCAAAATTATTCAAGAGGTAGAGGTAGAGGTGGCTCAAGAGGAAGAGGTGGTTTCAGAGGAGAGGTAGAGGCAGATTTGATAAGAGAAATGTTCAATGTTACCATTGTAACAGGTATGGCCACTTTGAAAGAGAATGTAGATTGAAAGAAGGTAAAAGTGCTAACTATGCTCAAGAAAGTAGTGAGAATCTTCCTGATCACTTATTTTTATCTTATGCCAAGGGTGAAAATACTAGTAAAGATGTTTGGTACCTAGATTCTGGATGCTCTAACCATAAGACAGGGAATGAGAAGTTGTTTTCAACAAAGGATGGAAGTTTCAAATCCAAGATCCAGCTTGGTGATGATAAATCATTGGAGGTTGCTGCCAAAGGAGCTATGGAGGTCCAAACAAAAGAAGGTATAAAGAATATTCATGATATTTATTATACTCCACAATTGAAGCACAATTTGTTAAGTGTTGGGCAGCTATGTGAGAAAAATTATAAAGTAGTCTTTGAGAATAAGACTTGTACTATCTATGATAAGAATAAGGATAATAGGGTGATCACTGTTGTTCCTATGACAAGAAATAGGATGTTCCCTTTGAGGTTTGGTGAACATAACAACAGTTTGGCAAATATGGCTTATGAGGATTCAAGTTGGTTATGGCATCTCAGATATGGGCATTTAAATTTTCATAGTTTGAGGTTTCTAACCTCACATGCATTATTTTCTGGTTTGCCCAAGGTTGAGGAACACAAGGAGGTTTGTGAAGGTTGTGCTAAAGGAAAGCATGCAAGAGAAAAGTTTCCAAAGGGCAATGCATGGAGGGCTCATCACCCACTTTAGCTTGTTCATTCAGATATATGTGGTCCTATGTAGACTAAGAGTTTGGGTAAGTCATCATATTTCATCACTTTTATTGATGATTACTCACGAAATTGCTGGGTATATTTTTTGAAGGCCAAAGATGAAGCCTTGGATACATTCAAGAAGTTTAAAGCCCTTGTAGAAAATGAGAAAGGGTGCAAGATCAAATGTTTAAGGACTGATCGTGGAGGAGAGTTTTGCTCAAAGGCTTTCCAAAGTTATTGTGATTTTAATGGCATCAAGAGGTAACTTACTACTACATACACACCTCAACAGAATGGAGTAGCTGAAAGGAAGAATCATACTGTGGTTGAAATGGCAAGGTGTATGTTACAAACCAAGGGATTGAGCAATTCTTATTGGGGAGATGGAGTTGCTACAGTGGTGTACATCCTCAACCGTAGCCCCACCAGTGCACTAGAAAAGATGACTCCTTATGAAGCTTGGTATGGTAAAAGGCCTAATGTTAATCATTTCAAAGTTTTTGGTTGTTTGGCTTATGTGCATGTACTTGATCAGAATAGACAGAAGTTAGATGCAAAGAGTGAGTCATGTATTTTTATTGGGTATAGTGAGAAAAGCAAGGCTTATAGATTGTATAATCCCCTCACTAACAAGCTTATTGTCTCAAGAGATGTGATTTTTGATGAAGGGGGAGTTTATGGTCATAAAAAAGGCCATGTTGAGAAGCCAAAATCTATTTTGAATGATGATATAATTGCTGATATTGATCATGAGCAGCCAACTAATGTTCCTATATCCAGTGGTTTAACTCCACCAAGCAATCCTTCATCAAGTTCTTTAGTACCAAGTTCAAGTCCAGCTTCTTCTCCAAGTTCTACAAGGAAAGTAAGGAGATTGAGTGATATCTACCAAAAGAGTGGAAATCAAGTACATGAAGAAAACCCAATAGGTGAGACAGTGAATTTTGCTTTATTAGCCAAGGCTGATTTTGAACCATCATGTTTTGAAGATGCATGTACTAATGAAGTTTGGGTGAAAGCCATGGAAGAAAAGATGGATTCCATTCATAGGAATGACACTTGGGAGTTAACAGAACTTCCACATGACAAAAAAATGATTGGCACCAAATGGGTCTACAAGACCAAATTTAACAGTGATGGGAGTGTTGAAAGACACAAGGCAAGATTAGTTGCTAAAGGCTTCACACAGAAATATGGAATTGACTATGAAGAGACATTTGCACCAGTAGCAAGACAAGAGACCATACGAATGCTGATTTCATTAGCAGCTCAAAAGAAGTGGAGCATACATCATATGGACGTGAAAAGTGCCTTCTTGAATGGGTACTTAGAAGAGGAAGTATATGTGGAGCAGCCACAAGGTTTTGAAGTGGAAGGAAAAGATAATTATGTCTACAAGTTGAAGAAGGCTTTGTATGGCCTCAAGAAAGCACCAAGAGCATGGTATGCTAGGATTGATGGATACTTTCAGGAGAATGGCTTCCAGAGAAGTAAGAGTGATCCTACCCTATACTACAAACAAGAAGGTACTGATATTCTCATCATAAGTTTGTATGTTGATGATCTTTTGTATATGGGTAGTAGTTCTAAGATGAAAGATGAATTCAAAGCTGCTATGATGAAAAAATTTGAGGTGAAAGATCTTGGTCTAATGAAATATTTTTTAGGAATGGAGGTTTATCAAAGTAAGGATGAGATTTTCATTTGTCAAACAAAGTATGCACAGGATATGCTGAAGAAATTTAATATGACTGATTGTAACCCTGCCTCCACTCCAAGTGCTCATGGAGTTTTGTTATGTAGAGATGATGGTGTTGATTTAGTTGATGAGACAGCTTACAGAAGTATTGTGGGGAGCTTGATGTTTCTAACCCACACGAGGCCAGATATTGCTTATTCAGTTTCACTTGTTTCAAGGTATATGACAAATCCATCTGAAATACATATGAAGGCAGCCAAGAGGATTTTGAGGTATGTGAAAGGGAATTCAAGTTTTGGTATTCATTACTACTCTTCTGAAAAGTTCAATCTTGTAGGCTTTAGTGATTCAGATTGGGGAGGTAGTATGGATGATCGTAAATCTACATCTGGAAATTGTTTTTCTTTTGGTTCTGGTTTGATTACCTGGAGCTCGAAAAAGCAAAGTATTGTTGCCCTCTCATCTACAGAAGTAGAGTATGTTGCAATTACCTCAGCAGGTACACAAGCCCTTTGGCTCAGAAAAGTTTTGGAAGAAATTGGAGAAAAACAAATTCAGCCTACAGTAATTTATTGTGACAATGTGAGTGCCATCAAGTTAGCTAAGAATCCGGTTCATCACAGCAGAAAAAAGCATTTTGATTTGAAATATCACTTCATACGAGATTTGGTGCAGAAGAAGGATGTTGAATTGAAGCACATCAACACCCAGGATCAGCTAGCGGATATATTCACTAAAGCGGTTGCAAAAGCTCAGTTTTCAGCACTACGAGATAAGATTGTGAGCCCTCTCAGCATCAAGGGGGAGTATGAAGATAGCTGATGCTGTTTGTGCATGCAGCTCCATGCAGCTCATGCATTTCTATTCTTAGGATCCACCATATAAAACATCCATGCACCGTAATTCACCATTGCAGACCACAACACAAAAAAAAGAAGCTATCTCCAGTTCTTTATTTAAGACTGTTAGTTATGAAATAATCTCCTATTTTTAGTGTTGAAGTTTGTTTGAAATTAGCATGCATTTCAATGCAAGTAAAATTGGATATGCATCCTCTTTCTTAGGACAGCTAACTCTAGTTCCATCGTAGCAATCCATTTAGTTTGTAATGCACAGTATTTGATGAACTACCGTCTAAGTTTAGAGTTGTGTTAATAGAGTTTCTTCGGTGTAAGTATTTGTAAGGCTGTGAACTCTTTAAATAACTAACCTTTTTGTAATTCTAATGTGCTGAAATAATAAAACAGGGTCTGCGTAAATTCTGGGTTCAATTTGGATGTTTCTAATTGTATGGTTTGGCTGTGAATTGTTTATTCTGACATAAATATTTATGTTTAATAGTTGGCTTTAAGAACAGGGGCAATTTTAGACTCTACAATTTCCTCAAACTCACTAGGCGGGATGCAGCTATTTCATTTAATGCATGAAGGCTTCTTTCATGATTAGTTTTATCACTATCTCCTTTGCTGTCCTTTTTCAAAAAAAATAATCTTATCATGTCAATAATGTGTGCAGTCGCCCATGCTCTTCAGTGGAGGCTTTTATTCCTAGAACTTATGCATTGAAAAACAGTGTTATATATATATAGACAGCGTAGAAAAGAGTAGACGCAAACAACAGTTCTGGTTTCCTGTTAGCGCATTTCAATTTTTTTTATGTAAGAATAGTAGTTCTGATTTAAGTATTTTGTTTTTGTATGAATCTTTTTTAACAGCTATTATTTTTCATTGCTTTGTGTATGTGTTCAAATTTTCTTGAGTATTTAATGGAAAGAGTTAAAGCTCTATATTGATTAGCTGAACCTTTGTTTTTGTTGTTTTGTATGATCTATCTTCTATATTAGCATCATTACCTTTTTCTGCATTGTTGTTGTAAAAAAACAGAAATTTATGAATTGAAGCAAGGCAGCAGATTTTATTCATATGTATTAATTCCTCAAGAAGGATTTCGTTAAGATTATAATACCCGAAGAATAAAAGATAACGATTTAAACAGTTCTAACACGAGAATGAACAATAAAATCGAAACTATAATAAGCTAAATTTGCAAACTCAATGATTTGCGCATATGATGAAAAAAGATTCTATTATTCTCAACATTATATTGAGAATGAATAATAAAATTAAAACTGTATTAAGCTATTTGCCAATTCAACGATTTGCACATATAATAAAAAAGGATTGTTTTATTCTAACACTATGCTGAGAATGAACAATACAATCAATCTATAATGAGCTATTTGCAAACTCAACAATTTGCATATATAATAAAAAAGATTGTATTATTGTCAGAATGAATGAATTAGCTACATCGGGAACAAAAATAAATAACACATTCAAAATCTTCGTTGCACATCTAAGAGTAATTACAGGCAGAAGATTTGTTTTATTAGAAACTAGTCTAGCTCATGCATTTGACTGCATGAAAAAGAACCTATAGAAAACTAACTGTTATTACTTGCAGTTTATTTTGCAGCAAATGAAACTGCGATCCTTAAAAACTGGACGAAAAATAGATCCTGAGCTAGACCATTTCATGTAAACCTGACGTATTGTAGCATTCAAACTGAATGCATGAAGAAAAGCTAAAAATAAGCAGGGAAATCTGGAGTAGTGTAGCATGCAAACAAAACTGTTGCATGGGAAAAATAATTAATAGAAGTTTTGCATTGATCATTCCCATTCAGTCTCCCCTTGAATGATTAATGGGTGAGTCTCAACTGGTTTGTCAAAGCAGCAAAACTAACTGTAGGAAGAATCTTGCTGCAAATATAGGATAAAACTATAATTCCATTTGCCTATCTTGAACCAAATCATGAATGAAATGATGTTGGATCTCTACGTGTTTTTATCTAACATGAAACACAAGATTTTTGGTAATTACAATAATACTAAATTGTTATTACAATAAATAGTTGTTGAATCTTCCTCAACCAAACATAGATCTTCCGAATCTATATGGCTTGACAAAGTTTGTTGTTGTTGCAATATATATCTGCTTTTGCGGAAGAGAGAGCCATGGTTGCCTATTTTTTACTACTCCAATATGCAACTCCAGAATCAAATGAGAAAACATAGCAAGATGTGAAATTTCTATCATCCACTAAACCAATCCAATAAGAATTTGTATAACCAACTAGCTCAAATTTGTCAATGGGAGAATAATGAATGTCAAAATTTTGTGTACCACTCACATACCTTACTATTCCTTTTCCACCATGTCAATGAGACTCCTTGATCCTACATGAACTGAGAGTTGAGGTACATAATATTAGGTCTAGTTGTAGTAATGTACATGAGGCTCCCAACTAAACTTATGTACAAAGTAGTACTGACCTTAGAACTTGCATGTTCACTGATTAATTTCTTACCAAGGGCTACCAAGTTTGCAATTGGAGTTCATGTCACCATTCTAAATCTCTTGAATAAATCGGGGACATGCTTGGCTTAAGAAATACATATACCTTTAGATTGATGTTGCACCTCCACACCAAGAAAATAATGCATGAGTCACAAAATTGACATTACAAATTCTTGTTTCATTTTTTCTTGAAATTTCTCCATGATTTGTGTTGTTATTTATATAAATAAGATCATCATCATAAAGGAAAATAATGAAAATATCATTATCAAGATGTTAGATGTACAAGGTTTTCTTGGAAGGAACAACTGAATCCCTTCTTCAAGAAATAATTACGAATCCTTGCATACTAGATGCATGAGAGGCTTGTTTCAACTCATATAGAGCTTTCTTCAAATTGTAAACCAATTGTTCTTTGCTTAGAATTTCATATCCCTTAGTCTATTCCACATAGACTTCCTCATCAATAAAACTATTCAAGAAGGTTGGTTTTACATCCATCTGATATACTAGCCACTAGTATTGTATAACAATAGCCAATAAAATATAGATTGTATCAAATCTTGCAATTGAAGTGAAGTTTTTCGAATAATCTACTCCAAGTGTTTGTGCAAATACCTTGGAAACTAATCGCACAATCAATCCATACATGTTCTTTCATTTCTTCTATATACAAAAAAGGTTAAACTTGAATTGTACTAAGAAAAAGACTTGACTAGTGGATTCATGTTAGAACTCCCTTGATAAATTTTATTTAAACAATGTACCTTTCTTGAAGAGCTTGGACTTGATGCAAGACTAGAATTATGACCCAAATGTGTGCTCTCAGAAGAACTTGGTGAACGTTAGCTATGAAGACTCAAACTTGAGATTCTATTGGAGCTTGAACTTTCACTTGAGCTTGTGGAGAGAGTAGGAACACAATCATCTTTAATGTCTATGATTAGAGGTGTTATTTGTTGAACACAATTTTTCCTTTGCCATAGTTAGCCTTCATAAAAAATTCACATCCTGACTATTCATGTCTTCCACCTATTCTATTTCATGCCCTGCTATAAATTAAGGGAAGGTAACTATCTCCTACATTATAATAAATATTTGTTTGTACCTTTTGGCTCACTTGGTGACTAGGATACCTTACACAATCGGTAGGTTGCACATATTTCCTACAAATCTATTAATAAACACAAAAAGAGCACAAAAAATGAACCTGTTCTTTCAAACCTTCAACCAACACACTCAATTTTTTTTTCTTTTAATGTTAAACCTTAAAAATCTACATCAACCTCAATAACATATAGTTGTCACATATTTTGCCATTATGAAAATTTTCCTATCATCCATTACTTACCTTAAATGGGATGTTTCTTTCTCTAAACTAAATATTTTTCTTAGATACCTGATGCTTCCTTCCCTAATCTAGAGATGATCCAAATGCATCCTTTAGTATTCTCCACACCTTAGCATAGTATATTATTAATGTGTGTCAATTGATTTTTGTTTTTAATCTTTATTTTGTTTTTATTTTGACCTTTTTAATTTTTTATTTTGATTTATATTTTGACCCATACTATGTCTACTCAAGGTCACCATAATTATTTCATGTCATGATTCACTTTGAATGGTACACATTAAGGCAAGATCAATTGTCTTTGTGTGCTATGTTTATGCTTATTATTTCACTAGATTCAACAAGGTCACATACCTTGAGAGTGCTAGGGATTCCTTTGGTATGTTGTTTGCGTGATATTTAGATCATGCATTGGATATACTATCACCTTGGTCTTATATAACTTTTTGCATAATATCCATTTCTAGATATCAAATAAATGTTTCTAAATATAAATTCAATAATCATGTTTCTTATATATCTAATTCTTCTTCCATCATTTGCATCATCCAGTTGTTATTTTATTCACAACTCTTGTTTCAAGAGATCACCCATGTGCTTTTGACATAGGTAATCTGATGCAGGGACTTCGCGGGGTCATAACTTTTGACTCGGTTGTCCGATTGGGCTGAAATTTTATGTGGACGTAGATCTTGAGGAGTTGATTGGATTGCCGAATGAACCTAGTTTGGTAGGGCCTCCCAAAATTCAAATTTTTAGGGCCGGATTCCTTCATCTAAGGCCTCAAAATTGCCTTTTACTCTCTTTTTCGATTTTTTAGAAATTTGGTTTTTTAGTTAATTTTGAGCTCGTAATGTTTTTGGGATTAGAAAGTTGGTTTTTTGTGTCATAGGAATATTTTTTAGATTTATAGAATATTTCATGATTTTTGGGATAGATTTGAAAATTTCCTTAAATGACAATTTTTGGATTTTGTAAAAATTTGCCCAAAAAGGAAATTTTTGGTGATTGTTTAAAATAGGGAATTTTTCATTGTAATGGCAAGATGGTTGGAGTTGCAGAAGAATAATGAAGAACATTTGATCTAGACTTGTGTTTATTTCTGATTATTCTTTGTTATATTGGTTATGTTTTAACTGGCTACATCATTTGGTATCAGAGAAGGAAGATGGTTGGGAGAGGAAGAGGAAGAGGTCTTGCTCGGATGCATAAAGACATGCAAAACCTCGAAAGGCAAGTTGCAGAGCTCACTAATATAATGGAAAATCAGAGACTGAGGCAAAGGGAAGATAATTCTGATGAAGGTTCAGATGAAGGAGATACAAATCAGTCTGAAAAGTTTGAAGAAGAGCTAGTAAATCATGGAAATTTTGAAGAGAGGATGCTTAGGGAATTAGAAGGGAAGAATGAAGGAATTAAGTTAAAGTTTCAGAATATGCAGGTAGTCTTAAACCAGAGGAGCTGATTGATTGGATGAATGAGATGGAGAAATTTTCTAAGTGGAAATCTATGACAGAGGAAAAAAAAGTTAAGTTTGCATGCACTAAGTTAAAGGGTCATGCAATGATCTGGTGGGATCATCTACAAAAGGAGCAAATGAGGAAAAGAAAAGAGAAGATCAAAACCTAGAGAAAGATGGAGAAGAAATAAAGAGAAAAGTTTTTGCCTTTAAACTATGCACAAACTCTGTTTCGCAGATTTCAAAATCTGAAGCAAAACTTATCTACTATACAAGATTACATAGATGAATTTTACCACTTGTCCATTCAGGTTGAGCATAAGAATCTGATGAACAAATGGCTGCTAGGTATGTAAATGGATTGAAGTTTTCAATTCAGGATGAATTAAGCATGCACTAGATCGATAGTATGGAAGAGGCCTATCATCTGGCTCTAAAGGCAAAAGAAAAGCAAAACAGAAGTATTTTCAAAGGAATAGAGGATGAAGAAGGGGTACTTCATCTCCTTCACGTGGCGGTTCAAGTTATGGTAGGGGAGATTCATCCCAAGGAGTAGAGAAGCAAGATGATACCCGCTCGGAGTCCTCCAATCTACAACGAGGACGAGGGTTTCAAAGAGGAACAGGTTATGGTGGAGGTAGAGGATGGGAAAGCCAAAGGAGACCATTCACTTGTTTTAGGTGTGGGGAAGAGTGCCACAAAGCATTTGAGTGCTCAAATTTTAACATGCAAGATAGAAATCAAGGAGGACCGTCCAGGGTGATTTTAGCTAAATCTGGAAATGATGGAGCAGATTTAGAAGTTCTCCTAGACGTAGGAGAAAACCTCATGATAAGGTGAACCTTGATAATTCCAGAGAGGGAGAAAACATAGATTCAAAGCTCTGATGACTCATGGCTTCGAACTAATATTTTTTGAACCAGATGCACCTTAGGAGGAAAGGTATGTCAAGTTATTATTGATAGTGGTAGTTGTGAGAATATGGTTTCCAGAGAGATGGTAGATACGTTGAATTTATAGTGTGAGAAACATCCTAACCCTTACCGTATTGCATGGTTTAAGAAGGGGAGTGAAGTTACTATTGATAAGAGGTGCATGATCAAGTTTTCTATAAGCAAAACTTACAAAGATGAGGTCTGGTGTGATGTCATCCCGATGCATGTCATGTATTATTGGGGAGGCCTTGACAATATGACAGAAAGGTCATGCATGATGGCGAAAAGAATACATATACATTTTGGAAGGAGGGATCGAAAGTCATCTTATTACCCCTTAAAGATGTAGGGGAAGCTAAGAATATGTTGTCTGAAAGAGAACTTGTTAAGGAGATGAAGGTGACAGGATTCTGTTATGCACTAATGGTACAAAAGGAGGAAGGAGGAGGGATACCAATACCTGCTGAAGTAGCAAAGGTACTCAAAGAATATAGTGATGTTATACCTGATGAGCTACCTGATGGTCTTCCATCGAAGTGAGATATTCATCATCATTTTGATCTAATTCCGGGAGCATCTTTACCTAATCAGGCAACATATAGGATGAGCCCTACACAACATGCAAAACTCAACAAGAAGGTGATGGAGCTTATGAAGAAAGGTGTTGTGCAAGAAAGCATGAGTCCATGTACTGTACTAGCATTATTAACACCAAAGAAAGATGGTACATGGAGGATGTGCACAGATAGCCATGCAATCAATAGAATTACCATCAAATACTGGTTCCCTATACCTCGCTTGGATGACATGATGGATGTTCTTGCAGGGGCCCAGTATTTCAATAAAATTGATTTGAGAAGTGGGTATCACCAAATTCGGATCCGAGAAGGGGATGAATGGAAGACTGCTTTCAAGACTAGAGATGGATTATATGAGTGGATGGTGATGCCATTTGGGTTGTCTAATGCACCCAGTACCTTAATACGATTGATGAATACAGTGATTCGACCTTACATTGGTAAGTTGGTTGTAGTTTATTTTGATGACATTTTTATTTTTAGTTAGAGCAAAGAGGAGCACTTGCAGCATTTGCGGATCTAAAGAGAGTCTGGTATTAATGGGATTTATTGTTTCTACAAAAGGTATCAAGATGGATTCAGAGAAGGTTAGAGCAATTCTGGAATGGCCTAGTCTTAAGAGCATAACAGAGGTAAGAATTTTTAATGGTCTGGCCACATTTTATCGAAAGTTTATTCAAAATTTTAGCAATATTGTTGCACCCATAATAGATTGTACCAAAGGAAAGGAATTCATGTGGACCAATGAGGCTGAAGAAAGTTTCAAGTTTCTAAAGAAGAAAGTAACTGAAGCTCCCATATTAGCATTACCAGACTTTGAAAAAGTGTTTGAAGTTGATTGTGATGCCTCCCATGTAGGTATTGGAGCTGTTCTTAGCCAAGCAGGTAAACCAATCGCCTTTTTTAGTGAAAATTTTGATGAGGCAAGGAAGAACTATTCCACATATGATCTAGAGTTTTATGCACTTGTGCAAGCCTTGTGACATTGGAGGCATTATTTAGTTCCAAAGGATTGTCTTGTTCACAGATCACATCGTATTAAAATATCTGAACACACAAAATAAGTTGAGTAGTAGACATGTGAAATGGGTTTCACTCTTACAAGGCTATACATTTGTTTTGAAACACAAATCAAGAAAGCAAAACCAAGTTGCAAATGCATTGAGCAGATGCGTTGTACTTCTAAGAACAATGGAGAATGAGGTAGTTGGTTTTGATGCAATCAAAGATTTGTATGAGTCTGACAATGACTTCTGGGAGATTGTGGAATAGTTGAAGAACCCAATAGCTGGACATATGTATGATATTCAAGGTGAATACTTTATGCAAGATTGCTATCTCTTCAAAGGGAAACAATTATGCATTCCAGTTGGTTCCATGAGGGACAATATCATCAGGGAATTTCATAGCAGTGGTTTGGCTGGATATTTTGGCAAGGATAAGACAATAGCCTTAATCAAAGATAAATACTACTGGCCAAAGATGAAACGAGATGTAACCAGATATGTGGCAAGGTGTAGGATTTGTCAGGTTGCTAAAGGACACTCACAAAATACAGGGTTGTACATGTCACTTCCCGTACCTCTAGAACCATGGACAAATTTGAGCATGGACTTTGTTTTGGGATTACCAAATACACAACGAGGTAATGATTCTATTTTTGTGGTTGTTGATAGATTCAGTAAAATGGTTCATTTTATTGCTTGTAAGAAAACTAGTGATGCAACACGAGTGGCTGAATTATTTTTTTTAGAAGTTGTTAGGTTACATGGTGTGCCAAAAACCATTGTCTCTGATAGAGATACAAAGTTCTTAAGTCATTTTTGGCGAACTCTATGGAAGAATATGGGGACTAAGTTGCAGTTTAGCAGTGCCTATCACCCTCAAACCGATGGGCAAACAGAGGTAGTCAATCGTAGTTTGGGAAATATGTTAAGGTGCATTGTTGGAGAGAAGCCCAAATAGTGGGATTTGGCATTGCCCCAAGCAAAGTTTGCTTACAATAGCTTAGTGAACAAATCTACAGGTAAATCCCCATTTCATATTGTTTATGGTCAGAATCCTAAGGGTGTTCTAGATTTGGTGTAGTTGCCCCTTGGTGAAAGAATCAGTGATGATGCAGTAGCATTTGCAGAACTCCTTCACCAATTGTAGGAAGAGGTGAGACAAAAGTTGTAGGAAAGTAATGTGAAGTACAAATCTATAGTCGATGTTGGTCAATGACATCAAGTCTTTAAGGAAGGTGATTTAGTGATGGTTTATCTGCGGAAAGAGAGGTTTCCTATAGGCACATACCACAAGTTAAAATATAAGAAATTTGGTCCTTGCAGGGTTCTCAAGAAGATCAATGACAATGCTTATCAGGTTGATTTACCACCTGATCTTGATATCTCTCCTGTATTTAATATGTAGACACCTAAAAGTAATTATTTTTAATTACTTTTAATTCCTCACATAATTAATTAATTAATTATGTTAATTCAAATTCTCCTCAATATTAATTAAATACAATTAAAATTATCACCATAGTATGCGACTGATTTATTTAATAAATCAATCCCTTTCTTTATTCTTCTAAAAAATTAAATCCTCACAAATCTTCCTCTTGGCTAATTAATTTCAATTAATTGGTTAACCTACATGCTTCCTACAAACCATCTTCTTAATTCATTATTAACCTAATAAAGTTTTCTAGAAACTCCCTAAACTCACTTAACCTTATTCTTCTAATTTTTAATTTCCTCCACTCATTCTCTCTCCTAGTCAAATCCTCCTACAAATCCTAATCCCACCTAACATTTCTTCTAATCCCCCTCATAATGAGTTGCTAATGGCTAATCATCATGATTAGCCACGAAGTCAACTCCTTGTCCCTTCCATCCAACCACTAGCTTTTAATGCTCTTTTCCTAGGTGAATGTGAGATCTTCAAAATCTCACAATCCTCTAGGCATCTCCTCTCCCAAGGAATTTTTAATTCCTTCTTATTCCTCCAATCCCCATGATTATCCCTTTTTGGGGAATTTTAAATTCCTTCTCCCCATTCTTCAAGGAATGTCACATCCCTTGCTCCTCTCAAGGCACATTGGGAAGTCTTCCCAATGCACTTTTCTCTTCTCAAGGTACCTTGGGAAGTCTTCCCAATGTACCTTGAGGAGTGTGGAGACAAGAAATGCCTTTAAGGCATATCTCTTGGTCTCCAGATCCTCTCTTGGGCCTTGTGTGAGCTCACAAGCAATCCTAGCCCTTCATCTTGAATCCATCCTAGCCATCCATTCTTCCTCTCCTCTTCCTATAAATTAAGGACTCCATCCCTCCATTCTTCATCTCCAAGTTCAGTAATCTTATGCTACCTTTTTGAGCCTAGGAAAATCATTTTAGCATCCTTATCATGTCAAAATCATTCTACATCCACACTTAATTATCTCATTTCCATCATCTTCCAAATCCATTCCATTTATGCACAACATTGGAGAGCCATCCACATCAAGCAAGAAAGAGGAGTACATCAAGTGGAGCATCATCCAAGGGCGCCTTCACTTCATCAAGCTCCATCTGAAGGAGAAGGTAAAAGGATTGTGCGAGGTCTATACATTTTCATTATTCATGTTTTCATGCATTTCAAATTATGTCTTTGATTTCATATACTTCCATGTTTGATTTGCATGCTTATTAACTAATCCATCTCCACCGGGTCTTTTTCCCCTCTTCATTTTGGCATGCCCGGTGGGACCCACGTCCCTAAGAACTAATGTTTTTTTTATGAGTTTTTGCGAGTTGTGAGATGCAGGTTCTGGAATAGCGCGACTGCAGAAAAAAATAAAAAATCTTTGGCGGCTCTGTATTTCAACGCGAGCGCTCTGCGCATTCTCCCATCTCCTCATTCTTCTTCTTCTATCTATCTTCTATTTCTTTTCCGTTTCTATTTCAGCATGACAGCTCTGTGATTAGCGCAAGCGTTTTTGTGAAAATTTGAATTCTTGTTATTTACTTTGTTATTTGCTTTGTTTAATTTTAATAAACTGTCTGACTGCAGGAATTAATTAAAAATTCTGTTTCTTGTTTTTGCGCAATCCTCATTTTTGTTTCTTTTCTGTTCCTGCGCGATCCTCATTTTTGTAAAAATTGAAATTTGAAATTTTTAGGCGCTAACTATGTTTTCGATTTTTAGGCACTTAGGCTTAATTAGGGGGAAATGAATCATTGTCTTTTGTGTTTGTGGAAAGTGTGAAAGTAGGAGAGTATGCTCTTGTCTATCTAGACAATCAGAAATCCAGACCTTTGACAGTTTTCTATCTGTTTAGCGTGACTGTCTGCTCTGTTGTTTGCTCTGTTATCTGCTCTGTTATCTGTTTTTTTGCCATATTTGCTTTATCTTCACTCCATTTTCCTCCAAACTTCACTATATCCCCCGCATTGCCATTTTTCACATTTCCTTCATTGGGGGCCTTATCCCAAAATCTACTTTTTGAAGCCCAAAATCCCACATTCCTTTATTTTTAGGGTTTGCCATAACTCCTTCCCCTTTTATCCAATCACCTCCAAATTTTCCCATATTGTCCATCTCCAACTTTTGCTTCTTTGTCCCTCTTGGACAAATTTTTCCATTCCTTCATCTCTCCTCGAAAATCCCCATTTTTTGCTTGCTTATCCCTTGGAAAGTAGCAAAAACCTAGTCAAACACCATTTACCCATCAAGTTTTCCTCCAAATCCACATTTGTCATTTGTAAAAAAGTTTTTATTCATGTTTTTCTACTTATTCCCAAAAATTAAAAAAAAAAAATATTTTTGTCATTTTGTTGTCTTTTGCAGGACGCTTGTTGAAGACTCTATTTTTCAAACTACTAATCAAGTTGTTTTGCAGATTGCCTAAGAAATTCGACCAAACATTGTGCATTTATTTAAATTAGGCACCTAGATATTAATTAAAATGGAATGAACCATTGTCTTATGTGTCTTTAAGAAAAGCGTAAAGGTAGGAGAGTATGCTCTCGTCTAGCTAGACGATCAGAAATCCAAACCCTCTAACCTTTTCTTGTTTGATTGCATGTTTACCTCTAGCAGGCCTGCCCTCCCAACTTGCTCTTTGAGAAGGTAAGAGGGGAATGACCCAAGTGAGTACACCCGGACTTGGGGTTCCCAACTCACTATAATAAATAGGTCATTGACTATGAAAGGGTCAATGGTTGGGGCTATATGAGAGTTCACTCTCACATTGGGTGCTTAGTAGGATCCTCGAGATCTCAATCATGCTTGCGTGACTACTAAGTTCTTGGTGCTTCATTGGGCTATAGGCCTCAATTGTGCTTGCACAACTTCGAAGGGTAGCTCCTAACGGGAAGACTTACTAAACACCTTGTGCATAGTGGCCAAAAACCTTCTAGTCATTGGTGTAGGAGGTCAGACCTCCGAAGCCGCCCATATTTTTACGGCCCTTAGTAGAGACACAAAGTTCACCATGATGAGTTTTCATGGGAATTGATGCTTGGCTGCCCCAAGAAGTGAGTGTCGTAGAGGGGAGCTAGTGGGGTCAAGCATCTAAGTGTCCGCTCTGGGTAAGCGTAGCTGGGAAACCGATTGGGATCTAATGACTATTGTCCTTGCCAGCCTTAAGAATGTTGTATATGAGCATGAGTGTCTTTGAGATAATATGCATTTGATCATTGTGTTTACTTTGTTTGATACATACTTGCCAAGAGAAGGCTAAAAACACATCACTATCCCCAAACACTTTGCAAAACACTTGTCAAGACACAAACAATTGTCCAAGTCATTACCCACACAAAGTCCAAAATTGCGTCAAAACTCCATCTGTCCCATATTTCATAAGCCCAAGAGAGAAGCTAAGAGTTCATCCTCTCCATCAACATTCAAGTTTGTCCTTTGAAACACTTACTATCATCCAAATCAGGGTGGTCGTATCCCTTCATACAACTTGCCATTCGAATCGATCCTCCATTAAGTCATGTTCATGCCAAAGACAACCTAGTCATCAAGTTTCTTCTAAACCATCACTACCATACCTCCTCCATCAATCTTCCTCAAATTTCCCAAGGACTTAGCACATCAAATCAATCTCCCTCCACTATCAAATCAATTATCAAAATTCAAATCCAATCATCCTCTAATCCAATCATCATTAATCAATTGGCTCTCGTGCTTGAAGGGGAATCCTCACCAAGCACCTTTTGCCTAATCTTTTTGAGTTGATCAAGACTCTTAACTCATGTCTTTACTTTGCTTAGGGTCATTAGCCAACCCTTGGTATAAGAGAGGCTTTTTAATCATCAATCCAAGGTCTAAATTCTACACAACTTGGCCATCACCTTACTTGTGGTTGCATCCACCACCTAAAATCCTCATCCAAGGACTAAGGTGTCAAATCCTAATCAAATCCGGGCTCTAATCCAAGAACCATACCAATCAACAAAATCCCTTGTCATAAAAGACAAAATCCAAAATTTCACAAATATCTTGCTAAGTCCTTTCATCACAAATTTCCCCCTCCAAACTTTTCCAAGGTTATTTGTGTATGGTTACAACTCGATCCCAAAAGAGAAAGATGGCTGAACAACAATATGACATGCCGGACATTAGTGCCCTATATGAAGATCCCATGTAAGATCCTACACAAAGTGGGCAACCTAGCAATCAAGATCAAAGTCAAAATCCTAGCACGGTTAGCCAAGATGAACTCTCTCCACAAATGCAAACTTTCCTAGCAGATTCTTATAACTAAGAGATGATGGAAAAATTTATTCAACACAATCCCACTGCACTTCTAAAAACTCTCCTTGAAAATGGAGCTCAACTTCCGCCTGAATTTAATAGATCCGCTCTCGCCCAACAACCACAAGGAGACCTCACTCCCACACAAAGTGCTGCACCTATTATTCAAACTCAATTAATTGCAGCCCCATCAATCATCCAAGCTCAATCAATGCCACCCGTAGCACCTCCCACCATGGTCTCCATCTCATCTTCTTCCTCCTTACCATCTATACCACTATCAAATCTGATCTCATCTATTCTCCAACACACTTCTATACCACCTCCTTCCATTCAACCACATATTTCTATTCCACAAACTTCCCTTCCTACCAACAATGTTGCAAATTTCATCCGGGCCGTACTCAATCTTGTCACAACAGTTTGCGGACCGCAACCAACTATCACACAAATCCCTGCGACATTGGTCCTCACATCCCACCTTCCCGCCTCCTCATCATATCAATACATTGGTGGTGGTGCACCTTCTTTGGCTCACCCAATTCTTGGGGCAAATACAATTCATCATTATCAAAGTCCACAACAAGACCTCATCAAGGAAATTCAAGACATGAAAAATATCATCAAGGACATGAAACAAAGGACTAATAAAGGGAAAACTTACTCGTTCGAAGAGTTTTGCCCTTGTCCTTACGATCTGTCTATATCAGTTGCACCCTATCCCCCGGGATTTGAGATCCCCAAATTGACCAAGTATGAAGGCAAAGGAGACCCCCACGACCATGTCTGAGAATTCCACATCTTATGCCAAGAAGTCTCCTATAGTGACCTTTATCTTCGCAGACTCTTTCCCAAGAGTCTCATGGGAGATGCCCTGGCATGGTTCTCATTTGTACCGCGAGGTTCCATTGTCTCCTTTCCAGACTTGGCAGAAAAAATTATGGCCCACAATTCTTACAACATGGTTAATGATGTTTCTATGATGGACCTATGCAATACAAAACAAAGGCCCAAAGAAACCTTTGCCAATTTCCTACAAAGATGGCGACATCTTATCAAAAAATTCCAGTGGGACATGCTAGAACAACATCAAATTGAGCTATTTCAAAAGAACTTGGTGCCTGAACTTTCGAGACCCTTAATATCCCAATGTATCAAATCCTTCCAAAAATTGACCGATAAGGGCCTCGCCCTCGAACGTGTCTTGTTGGAGGAAGGAACCTTGAAACATTACCAGAAATCGACACAAAGTTCTTCCTCTTATCATAACGACAAGCCAAAATTCTAGTCTAGGAACAAAAACGTGGTCAATGATGGTGTAACTGATGCAAAGCGAGTCCAAACCGTGGCTGCTCCCCCAAAATCCACCACCAATAATCATCAATTCAATAATCAAAACAATCAAAATCAATCCCAAAAACCTCACAACAATGTCTCAATCTAGGGATGACCACCCCGATCGAATAACAAGACCCCAAGAGACTTCACTCCTCTTATTGAGCCTATTGAAATGGTGTTTCAAAAACTTGTCTAAGCAAGTGTAGTGGTTTTCCCAATCACTCGCCCGTTTGACCCCAATCAACCTAAACCAAGATGGTATAATGAAAATGAGTATTGTGAATACCATCGTATCAAGGGACATGATACATGAAAGTGTATGAAACTGAAGATCTACATACAAGATCTCATTGATAGAGGTGAGATTGAAGTAGCAAATGCAAAACCTGGTAATAACAATGACAAACTCAAAATGTACCAGGAACCCTTCTACGCTAATCACATAATCGGCTTTGATTTTTTAGTAGGTCGCATTGAACCTGCAGACACTCATGTCAATGTCATAACCATCCAAGGAGTTAATCCTCCTTCCCAAAACAAACCAAATCCTGCTAGGATAGTCATTCAAGGCTCCACGCCTTCCACCTCCCATTTCCAGAATAACTGCAATGTAACTACACACTGAGGTAAAGTCATCATCCAAGGAGTCCCTCCCCCACCAAATCCACTGCCCATGTCTTCCACCTGCCGATATGACCTCCCGGACCAACTTGGGAAGACCCCCGCTCAAATCTCCATTTTGGAACTTCTTAAAAATTCCCCGGTCCATAAAGAAATTTTGGAACAAGCCTTTCTTGAATCACGCATTCCTGATAACATCAACGCCACCCAATTCCAAGCCCTTATTGGAAACCTTGCTGCCTAGCAGCACCTTGTATTTACCTCCAAAGATGCTCCCGCAGATGAAGACCATAACAAACCTTTGCACATCGAAGCTCTTATCCACAAGCATAAGGTCAAACGTATCTTGATAGATGGTGGATCCGAGCTTAATCTGTGTACATACAGATTAATAAAACAATTGGGACTTTCTAAGGATCTGATAGACACATCAAGAAGGATCACAATAAAGGCATATGATGATGCGGAAAAAGTTTCAAAGGGCATGATCACCTTACCTCTTCAAGTGGGCCCCATTACAATTGAAACCCCTTGCCAAGTACTAGATCTTGATCTCCCCTACAATATTCTCCTTGGTCAGCCATGGATTCACTCCTTGAAGGTTGTACCCTCCACTTATCACCAATGCATCAAATTCCCCTTCAATGGAAGAGAGATAACTATCAAAAGTGATCCACAACCCTTCCAGTATTGCAAACTCCTAGAGGAAAACCATCCATATCATTGCCCATTAAATAGACCCTCGCCAACGCCTCCCTCTGACACATCAAATGTTGCCTCCACATCATCCCAACCAGATAATCAAATCAAGATCTTGGACAATGGCTATGGAGAATACAAATTGGAGGACGTCTTATTAATAGGCAACCTCCCTCTCTCTCCTAAGTCATTTGGCAAACCAAAAGAGCTTAAAAAGGACCCAAAACTAGTCATGCAATGCCAAAATACCACCTTCCAGCAATGGGGCCCACTTAATGAGGAGATCCTTGAAGAAGATGTCTCTTCCTGGTTGTACCGGGAAGAGGATAATGATCCAGCAAGAATATCCAAAGAAATGTACCCAAAAGCATCTGGCATAGTTGAAAGAATGGGTTACAAAGGACACGGCCTGGGACCAGAGGAGAAAGGAAGAAAAACACCCATAAATCCTAAGATTACTGTCACTGGTGCCTAAGATTACTATCGCTGGTGCCCCTTCTAGTCCTTCTTCGGATATCGAAAGTGCTGACGAAGAGGAATTCCATGAAATGCCTTATGAATACGAGAAAGATATCTTCCTTGACACTTACATCAATACCATCACCCCTGTAACCCCTCCCACTTTACACGAGCTACATCTTGTCCATTCTGAACTCATTGATTGGGGCCAACGAGACAAACCCACTTTAGATATTTGCACCGACGATAATGCTCTCATTGCTCTCCTGACAGCGCAAAACTTGGAAGATTGTAACAAAATCGAGGGTATTCAGCTACACGAAAAGGGATACTTTGGTAGTCAGGTCAATGCCCTTAGCCACAAAAAAGATAATAAAAGGAAAAGACATGATTCCTTAGGTGAAAACCTCCTTGAGGCACCTTTGGATGAACAAAAAATAAAAACAAAGGGCGTATCCGAAAGTGAAAACTTGGAAAAGGCACTTGACGATGAGGGACTTGACCTCCCTACCATTGGTTACCTTCCACAGGACAAATCAAATTTGTTGATAGAAGAAACAAACAGCATCAATATGGGCACCGAAATCATTCCGAAAAATGTGCTCATTGCCAAATCCCTCACAGAAATAGAGAAAAAAGACTTCATCAACTTCCTTACAGAGGTAAAAATCAAATTTGCATGGTCCTATTCCGATATGCCAGGATCTTGCCTTGGTGGTTCACAATCTCACCATCCTCTCAGACACAAAACCTATAAAACAAAAAATGTGCAAAATGCACCCGCATATTGCTCTCTTGGTAAAGGTCAAACTCCAAAAGATGTTAGATGCAGAATTCATCAAACCCATAGACTACACTAAATGGGTCTCTAACATTGTACCTGTCGGCAAACCTGCCGAGGGCATCCGCATCTGCACAGATTTCCGAGATCTAAATAGAGCTTGTCCTAAAGATGATTTCCCGCTCCCCAATATAGACATGATTATGGACCTTACAGTAGGACATGAAATGCTATCGCTAATGGATGGGTTTTCCAGATACAACCAAATCAGAATAGCAGATGAGGATCAGCATAAAACCGCATTCACAACACCATGGGGTACTTTATGTTATCGGGTCATGCCTTTTGGTCTCAAAAATGCTAGAGCTACATAACAACGTGCCATGACAATAATTTTTCATGACCTCTTACACAAAATTATGGAGGACTATGTGGATGATTTGCTAGGCAAATCTAAGACAAGACAAGAACACATTCCCATTCTAAAGCAGATCTTTGAAAGATTAGAAAAATACAAACTGTGCTTGAATCCCAAAAAGTGTGTGTTTGGAGTCACATCGGGAAAATTATTAGGATTCATTGTTTCCCGTAGAGGCATTGAGGTCGATCCTACAAAAGTAAAAGCTATCATGGAAATGCCTCCACCAAAAACTCTTAGACAACTGCGCAGTCTCCAGGGAAAACTCCAATCTGTTAGACGTTTTATTTCACAACTAGCAGATAAGTGCCATCCATTTGCACACCTCCTGCATAAAGACACGAAATTCAAATGGGACTGCTTATGTCAAAAGGCATTTGAGAAATTAAAAGAATATCTAGCATCACCTCCAGTTTTGATGCCACCTACCCCTAGAAAACCCCTCATTTTGTACATATGTGCTACTACAGTGGCATTGGGGGCATTACTGGCGCAAACAGATGATCAAGGGAAGGAACACACCATTTACTACATCAGTCAGACATTGGTAGGATATGAACTCAATTACACCTCCATTAAAAGAGCATGTTTGGCATTAGTGTTTAGCACACAAAAACTACGACACTATATGCTAAACAACAAGACAAAGTTAATTGCTAAAATTGATCCACTTAAATATCTCCTGTCAAAAGCTGCTCTCACTGGTAGAACCGCGAAATGGGTCATGCTCTTAAGTGAGTTTGACATCGAATATGTGGATAGAAAGACAATCAAGGGACAAGTCATTGCAAATCAGTTGGCTGAAGCTCCACTTCCAAGTGACCATCCTATTCTCACAGAATTACTAGATGAGTTCATTATGACTATTTCCACATCCTCCACATGGCAATTATACTTTGATGGCTCCTGCACCCAAAATGGATTGGGGGCAGGAATATTATTGGTCACAACTCAAGGAGATGGCATCCCCAAATCATACAAGATAGCCTTTGCATGTACCAATAACATAGCAGAATACGAGACACTCATCATAGGTTTGCGTCTGGCTATCCACTGGAAAATAAAGGAGTTACAAGTTTATGGTGATTCTCAGCTCGTTACAAAACAAGTCAATGATGAGTACCAGACAAAAGATGATAAACTCCTTCCTTACCATACCATGGTTGAAGATCTTAAGAAACATTTCACAACAATCACATTTAATCAAATCCTACGAACAAACAACAGGGCTGCAGATGCAATGGCCACCATTGGCTCCCTCCTTCAAATGCCAGCACATAGTCAGAAGTGTGAGTTCTTGGTCGAGCAATTATTTATACCAGCATATGACCTACCAAAGTCTTGAAATGGTATGTATTCTTGTTGGTCCTGAGTCCCCTTGGTACCAGGAAACCTTTGCTTTCCTCAAAGACAACACCATTCCCCCACATCTCACAAAAACCCAACAACAAACCTTCATCCACTGATGTGCTCGTTACACCATCCTCAGAGACACCCTATTCAGAAGGCATTTCGATGGTTCCCTCCTAAGGTGTTTAGATAAACAAGAGGCTGAATGGGCATTATGCGAAGTACACGAGGGTATCTGTGGGGCACACTCAAGTGGGCTCACATTGGCTAAAAATATTTTGAGAACATGATACTATTGGCCTAAAATGGAGGTAGATGCATATAATTATGTGAAGAAATGCATCCCTTGCTAGCAACATGGCGACAAAATTCATGCACCGTCACAAGAATTGCAGCCATTTATAACACCATGACCCTTCTCACAGTGAGGGCTTGATCTCATTGGGAAAATCCACCCTTCATCTTCCAATGGACATAAATTCATTATCACCGCCACCGAATACTTCACCAAGTGGGTAGAGGCTATCCCTCTTACTTTCACCACTGGCAAGCAAATATCCAAATTCATCCTGAACTATCTAATTTTCCGGTATGGCAGCCCAAAAGTTATTATCACAGATAATGGCAAACAATTTAAAAACTAGGATGTCAAAGAACTCTGCCAAAAATTCAACATCCAACATTGCTTCTCCACCCCATATTATCCCCAAGGCAACAACCAAGCTGAGGCTTCTAATAAAAATTTAATCAAAATCCTCAAAAAGATAGTCAATGAACCTGGCCGTGACTGGCACCTCCAACTCCATCCCACTTTGTGGGCCTACCGCACCTCCATCTGCACCCCCATAGGCACCACCCCTTATTCCCTGGTCTTTGGCTCCGAAGCCATCCTTCCCCTTGAGATCGAGATCCCCTCTCTAAGGGTATCACTGCAAGACATCTTACCAGAGGAAGAATATAGAATTACCCGCTTACAAGAGCTAGAATTGTTAGATGAAAGGCGCCTCAAGGCCTTGAACCATCTCTAGGTATATCAGAACCGCTTGTGGATGAGTTATCACAAAAAAGTTAGAACCTGGGAACTCCAAGTTGGTGATCTTGTCCTCATGGAGAATCAGAAAAATCTACAAGAAAGAGAAAATAAAGGCAAGTTTGAGCCTAATTGGCTTGGACCATATGTAATCACAGTAAAATATGGGTTAGGAGCTTATCAGTTGGCTACTCCTGAAGGCGATCCTTTGGATGATCCAATGAATATCATGCACCTCAAAAGATTTTATGCTTAGTCCTCAGAAAGTCTTAAATTGTCAAAAAAAATCAAGAAATAAAAAAAAAAAAAAAAAAAAAATGAGAAAAAGATCCTGAAAAAATCGTCACTTTGGTGAAAACCTGGCAAACAGGAGCCTTATGACACAAAAAAATTAAAAAATTAGAAAAAGAAAGAAAAACAATTCGTCCACCAGTGAAAACCACTTTGTGGCGCTATGGACAAGTACCTTGGTGAAAACCTCTGTGCAGGCGCCAAGGTAAATAACTGGATCCACTGTCTAGCATGTCGATACTACAAATCATCCGCCATCCAGCCCACCCATGCACAACATTCCTTCTTTTCCGCCTCCCAATAAAACATGCATATGATGATGAGTCTTCGCCTGAGTCATGAACAAGGAATTGTTTCCCCCTTGGGGTGTCAGGTTAAGACATTGCATAAATGACATATAAATGACATAAGTACACAGAATATATGGAACTCACAAGTGTTCTACTGATTCATAATAAGCTAGTACAAAAATGATAGCAATATGTTTGACTACAATAGCATGTCCAAAGATTGGAAACAAATACAATATAAAGGAGTTTGGTCAGTTACCCGGTGCCAACTGCCGATAATCGACGGGTTAACTGCCGATGCTAACACAATTTACCTTAATGCTTAATTACTCGACAACATCATCCCCCCCAAAAAGAAATGTTGTCTCCAGATGACAGACAACCAAAATGGGAATGATGTACAAGCAAAATTGAAATCCCAAAACAACAAATTACTGGGATTGGGGTAGAGATGGCGTCCCTGATGGTCCCATGGAGGAGGAAGAGGCCAACTGCTCCCGGAGCTGCAACACCTGCTCTGTGCGGTGGTGAAGATCCCTCTTAGCCAGTAGCTGGCGCTCCCAAGACCGTTGCACTCTGAATACGGCCTCCATCAGCTCGGTATGCTTCTTATCCAGCTTTGCCCTCGTACTTTTCAGACTAGCCTCCAACAAAGCCCTATCTGCCACCTGTGCGGCTGAGGCTGCTGCTAACTCGGTGCGGACACGAGCCAACTCCTCCTCCATACTCCCTGTTCGGGCTCTCTGCTGAGCCACCTCCAACTCTAGTGTCTCCCTAGTGATATCTGCCTCCTGCTGAGCACAACGATGTGCCAAATGACTATCCCGTATGGCCTGCTCGATCCGCCTGAGTAGGCTCTACACCTGACTCTCTCTAGTCTGTCCAGGGTGCTGCCACTCCTCCAACATCATAGGAAGATCCATGCGAGGCCATCCCTGTCAACAAAGCACCGCTGAAACACCTCAACAACTCCTCCGGTAGAAAATGCCAGGAGACCCTCCAACGTTGTTTGCCCTAGGGTCCCTTCCTCTGTCAAGGCCAAAAGTCTGCGTGCCTCACTCTCTACTACTGCCAAAAACTGAGTCAAGGTAGTGGGCTGGTTCTCTGTAGAACCAGGAATCGAAATGTCTACTTGTGGCACCGTATCCTTCACACCACCCATGTGCTGGAGTAGGTCTGTAGGTTCCCCCTGTGCACGCATCTCATGAGGAGAGTCACTACCCTCTAAATCAACCACCTCTTGACGGTGAGGTGTGGCAGGCGGGGGTCCTACTGGGGCTTTCAGTTGCGCTGAGTATTGCTCCAACCATGAGTCTGTATCATCTCCCTCAACGTCACCCCTGTGTAACCTGATCTCTCCACCTCCATCCACTGGCTCTGTTCGAATAAGGGCTATGTCCCTCGGCTGAACTACACTATTGCTAGGGACTTGTGAAATCTGCCCGAGGGAGGGATGAGGATGCAATTGGCCAAACCCTGACATAGGGATTGCTGATATGGCTCCCACTATCACTCTTGCTGCTGGTAATGGTGTCACGGTCCCATCTGTAGTCAACACAGTGGGTGCATATACTAGCCTCCCTATCTGAACACCCGTAGGTCGGACCACTCTTCCTCTTGGAAGTCCCTGCATCCCCTTCAGTATCTGGTCAAGGGCAACCGTACCACCTACGCCTTCTTCCATACCCAACTCTGGATACGGTACCGCTGTGTGTGAGAGGTGAAATCCGGTATCCCCACCCAAACAACAAGAAGATGTCTCCTCCGACTCCACTCTTGAACTACTCTCGGTGGCTGAATCTGACTCACTAGCAGAGACTACCTGTATTTGGGGCTTCTGCTTCCTACTGGATGGTGCATCCCCTGTGTGTGTATCCAAATGAGTTCAGTAAAAAATGTAGGGTGCAGTAGGGTCAATGCTATCCCGCGGCTGCCACCCTCACCTTTCTTCTAGCACCTGTATACAGACTGCATCCAGGAATAACCCAATGGCGTGGTGGGGCATATAGAATGCCTTGTGCTTTAGTGTGAGGAACTCATGAATGTGGTCTGACAGCATAGTAGCCCAGTTGTACACCGTCCCATTCCAGAGCTCGTTCATCAATGCAATCATCGGCATGGCTATGTCGGAGGCCCTACTGGCTCCTGTGAGATGACTCTTCATCAAGTCGAGCAAGCACTACCATGCACTAGGTACTATGTAAGATTTTTTTAGTCCTCACCCCTTGGGTGCCGTAATCCTGTCCCACTCTACTATGGTCAGGTTATCCCGACATATTTGTTGTAGCAGCTGATTTTTCCTCTCGACAGACATCTTCATTGCCTTCTTGTCCACCTTCTTCCCTTCGTCAGGAATGCCAAAAACCCTCGCGAAGTCATCTGGAGAAAAAGACATAGTAACGTCTATGTGTTGGTACTTGAACGAGGAGGTGCACAACTCATCATTGTACGATTTTATCATCATGCGCAGGCAAGGCTCAAAATCCCGAATGGCGAATATCGGCATCTGAATGGCCCAATGCACCTGTGCCCTTCCTAACTGTGTTTTCACCAAAATGTCATTTGGGGACTGCGCCTCCAACCACCATTGCCTACACACATTGCCGTTCAACCCCTCGAAAGTGATTGTGTCCGCTGTGACTTTCGGCTGACTTTCTTTCTTGCCTATATCCGGTAGAACAACCTTCCCTTTATCCATAGGATAGTCTATAGACGGTTTCCTGGGTGTCTTCTCTAAATCCTGTTGTCTCCTCCTCCAATCCAGTTTTTTCAACTGCCTGGCTCTAGACGCCATCAAATGCTTTTCTTTTTTTTTTCCAAACTTATATCTTTCTTCTGATTGCGATCTCTTATTCCCCTTGTCTGCTTCCATGGTCCGTCCAGCCAGTATTTTACTTCTCGAAAAATTTGTTTTCCTTTGGCCCCCCTGAATCCGTATGAACTTTTTCTTGACTTAGGCAGCCCCTTGGTTCATATGGAATTTATCATGCCAAATCTGATTACTTGTGTAGGTCGTACGGACTTTGCGTCTGAATTCCATACGGAATTTCGGTTCTGCACTTTTCGTACAGAAATCTTTAGCACTATCGCCAAAAAAATAAATTCCGTACGGTTTTGTTCCTCCTTGCCACTTTAATTTCGTGAGGACTTTTCCCAATTTCCATACGAAAGGTTTGTCTCCCCGTCGTACCAGATTCCATACAGAATTCGCTTTTCCTTGATACGTATGGGCCTCTGCCTATAAAACGTATGGATTCTTTCCTTTGTTGGCACTCCTCCCCGTACTCTAATTTTCGTACAAATTTTTTCTTCTTAGATCCGTGGAGTGTTTTCTATTGACCGTACGGTATTTCCTTTACTTGTGGAATCCGTACGGATCTCTGTCTTTTAGTTTCGTCCCCTTTAATTCTTCGGCACTTAAAAAAACATTCTTTTTCAACTTGTAAATTTTCCTTTTTAAAAAAAAAATTTATTTTGCTCGCCACTTGCAAATTTCCCTTCATTTTCACAAAAATAAAAAAATAATAAAGACAAGTTCTTGCAAAAAATAATGAAAACGATGTGCGCCATGAAGTTTCGTGTGGTTCTGAAGGTTGTAAATTGGCGTTGACAACGAGGGGCACTGCCCCTCGACCCCACAAGGAGCACTGCCCCTTGACCCCATGAGGGCGCTGCCCCTCGACCCCGCAAAGGTGTTGGCATCAAATGTCTGTTTGATTTGGTAGGTACACTGCAAGTTGGTCGGGTTTTTATTTATTTATTTATTTTTTCATTTTTAATTTTTTTTGGTTTCTTTCTTGTGCCGCTGGCTAGGTCCTTCTCGCTCATGGTATACCTTCAATTTAGAGCCATTCACTGTGTCCTGCACCTATTGCCCATCGAGTGTCCACAGCTTGATCGCCCTGTTCGCGCCAACCTCGCGAACTTTGAAAGGGCCCAGCCACTTTACCTTGAATTTTTCAGGCTTGATCTCATTGCGCCCATTAAACTTTAATACAAGTTGCCCTGGGGTAAACCACATTCTTCGCAAATACTTGTCGTGCCAACTCTTCCACCTTTGTTGTGCCGTCTTTGTCGCCCACTAAGCCATAATCCGTTGCTCATCCAGTTTGTTCAAAGCGTACAATCTATCTCTCAAGCTTTCCATGTCGCCAAGTTGATTATCGATGGCGATTTGGAGACTCGGCACCATGAATTCAACTGGCACCATGGCTTCTTGTCCATACATTAGCTGGAAGGGAGTTTGTTGTGTAGTTACCTTATAAGTTGTTCGGTATGCCCAAAGTACCGACAGTAGGCGCTCCTCCCAATCATCCTTCTCCACTCCGCAAGACTTATAAATCACCGACATGATTATTTTATTGGTCGCCTCAGCCTTCCCGTTCACCCACGGATAGTAGGGGCTTGATAAGGAGTGGAAGATTTTGAACTTCGTTGTTAGCAACCAGATTATATGATTTACAAAATGTCCTCCTCTGTCACTTGTCAGTTGGATTGGAATCCCATACCACGTAATGATTTGTTCATAGATAAATTTTGCTGTATTGACTGTCGAGTTGTCCGGCAAAGCCCGTGCCTTGACCCAGTTGGTCAAGTATTCTATCGCCACTACAATGTATCTGCACCGCCAGGCTCTACTTGGTTTTAATGGTCCGATGAAATCCAATTCCCATCTCTCAAACAGTTCCTGGGCATTTGATGGGTTGAGGGGCATAAAATCCCTCTTCAATGGCCGTCCGACCCATTGGCATGTATCACAGCTCATCACCCACTCTCTGGTGTCATTATGTAGTGTCGGCCACCACAATCTTGCCAACAGAACTTTCCTGGCCGTGGTGTCAGGCCCCATGTGTCCACCTGCGGACCCTTCATGTGCTTCCCTTAGGACACCCTGAATTTCCTCTTCCAGGACGCATTGCCGTAGGACCTGGTCGGGTCCCATTTTGTACAAGATGCCATTAATAAGTTGGAATGATCTGCTCCTCAGTACTAGTTTCCTTCTTTCTCCTGGTGGCATCTCCCTAAAAAACGGTGATGTCAATAAGTATTCCCCCACGCTTGTGTACCAGGCGGGGAGAACGGCGATGCGAAATAAGTGAGCATCTGGAAAATCTTCATTCACTCCTTCGGTTGGTTCTCCTAACTGGATTCTCGATAGCTGGTTAGCTATCACATGGCTCTACCTGGGTCTTACAATAATGTTGAATGTAAACTCTTGAAGCAGTAGTAGCCATTGGCTGATTCGTCCTTGGATAATTGGCTTGTTTACCAGGTACATCAACACCTGGTGGTCCACATAAAATGTGAACGGGGTGGCCAGTAAGTAATGTCAAAATTTCTGGATGAAGTACACCATCTCGAGGGCTTCCCTCTCCGTGGTGCTATAATTTTTCTCTGCCTTCGACAGGAGTCTGTTTGCAAAGTAGACTGGGTGATCTGGCCCGTGATCGCCAACCTGCGCCAGTGTGGCCCCTATGGCGAAATTGGATGCGTCAACATGTACGTGGAACTCTTTGTCCCAGTCAGGATATGTCAAGATTGACGCACCCACCAACTACGACTTCAATTCTTGGAAGGCCTCTTCCTGAGCCATCCCCCATGTGTATCGTTCACCTCTCCTCGTTAGCTTGTCGAGAGGGCAGGATACTTGAGTAAATTTTTTGATAAACCGCCTGTAATACCCTATGTTTCCTAGGAAGGATTTGACTCCTGTGACATCTGTCGGTGCATCCATTTCCACTATCACTCGAATCTTGTCTAGGTCAGTCTTGAGTCCAGCCTTACACACTATGTGTCCTAACAGCTTCCCTTGAGGCACCATGAATCTGCATTTTTTGGGATTGAGTGCTAGGCAGGCTCGCCTGCATCTCTCCATGCATTCGCCAAGTGCGGCCAGATGTGCATCCTGGTTATTGTAGATGGACCAGTCGTCAAGGAACGCCCTGAAGTACCCTACTGACATCTTGTCAAATATGTGAAGGATTATCCGTTGGAATGTCGCTGGCGCGTTGCATAACCCGAACGACATTCGGTTTTATGTGTACACACCATCTTCCACTATGAAGGTCATTTTTAATTTGTCCTCTTCGGCAATGGATATCTGGTTATACCCAAAAAATCCATCCATAAATGAATAAATTTCATGACCGGCCACTTCCTCCAAGATGCTATCCGTAAATGGTATTGGAAATGGGTCCTTTATGGTGACCGCGTTAAGGCATCTGAAATCCACGCAGAATCGGATCTGGTTTGCCTCCTTTTTAAGGGATATCACTATGGGCGATACCCACTCACTGGTCTGCACTTTGAAAATAATCCCGGCTTCGAGCATACACTCGATTTCATCATTCACTCTTGCAACATAGTTTTTATTCATTCTGTACGACCTCTTCCATATAGGTACGGCCCCAGGTATGAGTGAAATTTGATGTACGCACAGTTCTGGCGGCACCCCCTTGAGGTCCTTGTACGTCTAGGCAAATACATCCTTGTATTCCATGAATATTTTAAATGCGGTGGCTTTCAAGACTGGATTCCAATCGTTGCCAACTAGGATGTTCCTTGGCTTTGCTTCCATGCTGAGGTTTGTAGGTTTTACAGACTCTTCATACCAGATTGGTTTCGTCATGTCAAACCTATGTGCTGGTGTCTCGTTGATAGGAGCATCCCCTTCTGTGTATTCCCCGTACGCTGGCGGAAATTCATTTTCGTCTGGATGCTCGTCAACCTCCAACATGTTGCACCCATACAGTAGCTCGTAGTCTTCCATTTTCCAGTGGAAGAGCCCATTAAGGGAATCGGTCTCATCTTCCGAACATCCTTGGATTCCCAGGATGCCTTCCTCATCTGGTTCCCTTCTGTACTTTCCTTCGTGAACTCCACCCTCGTCCGATTCTGATTCTGACGCAAGTTCTTCACTCATGAGTTGTGTTTTTCAGGTCGATAATAAATTTTCACCTAACTTTCTCCATGGACAACGTGTTATGCTTCCAGTTGTGATTCGCTCTGGCCGCCACCAACCACCCTCTACCAAGAATGGCATCGTATCCTTTCTTGGCAAGTGGAATCACCACAAAGTGGAGGACAAATGGTTGTGTCTCGATGGTCACTTGTTGCGCCATGAGCGTTCCAAGAGGTTTGATACCATGTTGATCCGCTCACAGTAAGTTGAAGGTTGACGACCATAGTGTCGGCTTGCCAAGGTTCTTCCAGGTTTCTTCCAGAAGCACATTCACTCCTAACCCGCCGTCGACAATGGTGTCAGTCAAAATGGTGCCAAGTATTCCCATTTCTACCACCGCCGGGTGCCGACCACTGTATAGTGTCAGCACCAATGGGTCTGTTGGTGTTCCACCGGAAACATCCATATTCCGGGTCACCCGACTCTGTGGGGTTACTTGCCCCATATGTAGGAGTGTCGTACGTAATTGCGGCATCGTTTCCAGGAGGTCCTTCATCTTCATAGGTACTTCAATTTGCAGCATTTGATTCAGGATATTTTCCTCAGCCTCAGAGCGGGAAGAACTTGCCGCTTCCTGAGTGTTCCCTTGTGCCACTATTTCCTTCGCCACTTCAACCTTCGCCTCCAGCACTTGCTGCTTCTCTGTGCGGGGGTCCGGTTATATGGCCTTCTTTTCTTGTGACCGTGTGATTGCCAATACCCATTCCTCTGTCCTGTCAATGTTGAGTAGGTTCACTCCTGACTTTGGGCAAGTTCCATCATCGTGGTCTCCAGGCCCACACCATTTGCATAGTTTTTGTTGGGTTTCTTCTAAGGTGCATTCTCTGGCAAAGTGGCCCCATTGATTGCAGGCTCGACAATGGATCATTGGTCATCCCTTCGCATCATATTAGATCCGGCCCCTATTATTATGTTATTATTGGTCTTCCCCCCTCGTTGATTGTTCCGGTATCCACCGGATGATGCATTATTGTTGGCGGTTTGCGAAGTTTCGGCAGCGGGCTGCTCTTTCATGAAGAGAACTTGTTGGCTCCTACTTTTCATATTGTAGGGACATTCCTTTGTCAAATGTCCGACAATCTGATAAATGTCGTAGAAAGCCTTCTTGGGGCAACACCCCTTGGTGTGTCCGTCACTCCTACAATCCATACATCGCATGTTGTTTTCTTCAGTCTTACTTGTACTCCCCTTCATGGCTTTGAATTCTTTCAGCATTCGTTCCATGTCCTTTTGGAGTGCATGCACCTTTTTACTCGGTTCACCACCGCTGCTGCTTTCCCTGTCAGAGTCTTCATCATCATCGGATGAGTATTTATTACTTCTCTTCTTCTTTGATGTTTTGTTTTCGCTCTCTAGGTCCATCACCCTATTATAGGTGTCATCATATGACGTCGGGGGTACAATTTTCATCTTCTTCTATAGGGAGGATTTCAACCCTTCAACGAACCATCATTTCTTCAATCCATTTGTGGGTTGGCTTTCCATTTTACCCAACAATTCTTTTAGCCTCTTGCTGTATGCCCGTACTGTCTCCTTGGTACCTTGTTTGGTAGAAAATATATCTCGGCTATGATTTCATTGTCAACACGGAGCAATTGAAACTCCTCCTTGATTTCCTTTTGTAGATTGGCCCACGTGGCCACTTTTTTCTTGTCAACATCGGAGTACCAATCTATGGCAACTCCACATAACATGGCTGGGAACTGCTGTACCCAGTCATCCTGGTCCATCACTTCGTTGGCGGACCAAATAGGTTCACATGTACGACAGTGGCATATGGGGTCTTCCTTGCCGTCCCCTGCCGTCCCCTGTGAACTTTGGCAATTTTTGTTTAGTTTCCATCCCACCGCTGGGTCTCGGTCCTCTAATGCCTTGTGTGTTTGTAACTGGTGATCCTCCGCCTCCGCCTCCTACACCTGACCCTCCACTCGTGGGTCCTCCAGAGAAGGTTGACCCTGAACCCAACAAATTGCCTCTCCTACGATACCCTTGTGCTCCCCCGACACCTTCGGCCATACCGTCACCTTCGATCATCTCCCTCTGGTTGGTTGTCTCCCTCTAGTTGTCTTCCGAAATGGACAAGTTCTTTAGTAGGTCTCTAGTAGCATCGATCAGGTTTAGATTTTGCCTTGTTTGTTCCACCAACTCTTTGCGACTTCTTATCCTATGGTGGTATTCTGGCGAAATGTAGAGTTCTCCTTCGGCACCCTCCGTGACTTCTTTTAGGTTCCCTTCGAGCAACCCTACAACAGTGTAGAGAGTGTAATTCTCTCTGTCTATCTCTACCTCCGCAACCTCCGTGACACCTCCTGGGTTCCCTTCGAGCAATCCCTCAGCCGGTCATCCGTCGGCAAGCTACCTTAGCCTATGCCTTCGTTCTATCTGTTGTTTGAGATTCAATGCTCTTTGTGCCACTTCCCATTCGTCACTTTGTATCTTTTTATTTTTGTCCTTATTTAATATATTGGGCATAAATCACTTCCGTACACAGCAAGCACACACCATGTACACAAAACACAATTTTTTTTTTTAATTACTTCATCCTTCGTACATAATGTATGTCACTGACATACTTATTACAATGGGGGCATTCTTATTTATTCTCCCTGGCCATCAGAGTTCATGTATTGTGCTCATCTTTTTGGCGCTCCCTAAATTCCTATAAATTTGCTGCCGTCGGTTCTCTTGGTAGATGTCTTCCCTTCGGTTCTGGAGAGCCAAAAATCCTTGGGCCAAAAGGTTAGGCAGTTTGCTCATCAACCGACTCATAGCGGGGCTTACTCCGAGTGAATTCCACACAGCATCTTGTGGGACATCTTCGACTGTGGCTTCCCTCCTTACATGCGTTTCGATTGCCGCCTGTAGGATGTAGGAGAAATCATTTGTGAGTCTCTTTTCCCCCTCGAACAATTCTTCAGTTTCTCTGTCAGGGTCACTCATTCCTTCTGGTAATGGTTGTCCCATTATCCATTTAGTACGTCCTTTTCCCCGTTGCTCCCAGGTTTTTACTTAGGCAACGACGCCAAATGTTTCCCCCTTGGGGTGTCAGGTTAAGACATTGCATAAATGACAGAAGTACACAGAATATATGGAACTCACAAGTGTTCTATTGATTCATAATAAGCCAGTACATACAATGATAGCAATATGTGCAACTACAATAGCATGTCCAAAGACTAGAAACGGATACAATATAAAGGAGTCTGGTCAGTTAGCCGGTTCCAACTGCCGACAACCAATGGGTTAATTGCTGACGCTAACACAATTTACCTTAATGCTTAATTACCCGACAATAGGAATGTCCCATTAAAACTGAGCTTTTATGCCTCTGTGTAAGCTTCAAGAAGTCTTGAGAAACAATCCCAAATCGACTAGTCACTCTCCACAACCATAGAATCACTTGCCTAATCCAAAAGCCCACTTTGCCCTAGGGATGACCCCTTCCCTCGCCTAACAACATAATCCTTCATCCTAGTTCTACTCTTGGCAAGAGGTATCATTTGGTCGCAAGGAAGTGACTTGTTAGATTTTGTTAGATCTTTTCATATAGACTTGCATCTTTTGCCCTACGACTACCACTATTTATGATTGTCTGGGTTCTTCCATATCCAGGTACGTTATGGTAGGTGCATACTGGGGCATATTTCATAGTATTGCATGTTTTGGATCCCTCTTGTATAAACCGGTGACCTGGTACTAGTGTTCATCAACACTTACCTTCTCGTGTACAAGAGGTATCGGTGTGTTTGAGGGTTTCCTTGCACAAACCCACAACTTTGTATTAGTGTTTCTGAACACTTGCATTGTTGTGTGCAAGAAATTCCCGTTTGTCTACAGAGTCAGTCCATGCCCTGGGTTTCTCATGGAATCCTGATTTCTATAATCAGTGGTGCAAGCCACTCAGGGCAACATCAAACTAGGTTGGCTCTCCACATTTGTTGTGCACAAAATCTCACCATCATTCCATCAAATCCTAAACTCAATAATCCCATGGAGTTCTCAATTTCCCCCAATTCCCATCTATTCCATATTCTTCTATCTAAGATCATTGTGTTATTATTGGCATATTCCCTCTTTTTATTAATTCATTCACATCATGTAGAGTGCATTTCTTAGACATTCATTTTTTTTTTCCACAAAACATTTACCATATAAGATTGCATCAATAAAAGATACACTCATCCATATAGCGTTACATTTAGACTGCATCATAAATCATTCACACATGTGTATTTATACATAAAGCATAAAAAACACTCATCTTGCATCCAAAAACTATGTCAGCAACACATCATAAACATACATACATAAGCATCCACTCTGCATCACCAAATAGGTCAGCATAGCACATCCATGATTGCATTCCATATATGACATCATAAGACAAACAAAAATAATCCAGCACAATAAATGCTACACATCATCTGTCACCAATCGAATCATGTATACATATATATATATACATATATATATATATATATATATATATATATATATATATATATATATATATAAAGAGGAAAATATATCTGTCATGATACAATTATCCCTCATTAGGTCTGTTGTGGCGTATATGGGCCCCTGTGAGGGCCAATCTTCCCCCGCAGTCTCGCCTCTCCTATTCTTCTTTCCAAATTCTTCACGATTGCTTCATATTTCTTCCTCATTTATCCCTTCCACCCTGATTCTTCTTCTTTTTTTTTTTTCGAGAATTTTTCGTAAATTCTCGAGGGGGCATACACCTCCCATGCTTTATGCCGGGGCATCCTTTTCTTCTACAGATCGCCAAAATGTAGACACTTAAAAATAATTAACTTAGTTATTTTTAATTCCTCACATAATTAATTCTGATTCTGATCATGTCTTATACGGGATGTATCCTTCCTAAAACCAGACGATCTAATCATGTCTTATACAGGATGAATCCTTCCTGAAACCAGACGTTGTGATCTGATCATGTCTTATATAGGATGAATCCTTCCTGAAACCAGACGTTGTGATCCGATCATGTCTTATACAGGATGAATCCTTCCTGAAACTAGACATTGTGATTTGATCATGTCTTATACAGGATGAATCCTTCCTAAAACTAGACGTTGTGATCTATTCATGTCTTATACAGGATGAATCCTTGTTGAAACCAGATGTTGTGATCTGATCATGTCTTATACAAGATGAATCCTTCATGAAACCAGACGTTGTGATCTGATCATGTCTTATACAGGATGAATCCTTGCTGAAACCAGACGTTGTGATCAATCATGTCTTATACAAGATGTATCCTTCTTGAAACCAGATGCTCTGATCATATCTTATACAGGATGACTCCTTCCTGAAATTGGACTGAATCTAGACCTTATCAATCGAATCAAACAAGATTATTCTTTGAATCAAAGCGTCATTACACCTCGCTTCAAAGAGGGGCAAAATGTAGACACCTACAAGTAATTATTTTAATTACTTTTAATTCTTCACATAATTAATTAATTAATTATGTTAATTCAAATTCTCCTCAATATTAATTAAATACAATTAATATTATCACCATAGTATGCGACTGATTTATTTAATAAATCAATCCCTTTCTTTATTCTTCTAAAAAATTAAATCCTCAAAAATTAAAATTAAGGAGTGTGGAGACAAGAAATGTCTTTAAGGCATATCTCTTGGTCTCCACACCCTCTCTTGTGCCTTGTGTGAGCTCACAAGAAATCCTAGCCCTTCATCTTGAATCCATCCTAGCCATCCATTATTCCTCTCCTCTTCCTATAAATTGAGGACTCCATCCCTCCATTCTTCATCTCCAAATTCAGTAATCTTATGCTGCCCTTTTGAGCCTAGGAAAATCATTTTAGCATCCTTATCATGTCAAAATCATCCTACATCCATACTTAGTCATCTCATTTCCATCATCTTCCAAATCCATTCCATTTGTGCACAACATTGGAGAGCCATCCACATCAAGCAAGCAAGAGGAGCACATCAAGTGGAGCATCATCCAAGGGCGCCTTCACTTCATCAAGCTCCATCCGAAGGAGGAGGTAAAAGGATTGTGTGAGGTATATACATTTTCATTATTCATGTTTTCATGCATTTCAAGTTATGTATTTGATTTCATATACTTCCATGTTTGATTTGCATGCTTATTAACTAATCCATCTCCACCAGGTCTTTTTCCCCTCTTCATAATATTTTTGATCTATACACATTTCATGGTGACATTCATGATGATGGCAGTGAGGAGGAATTAGATTGGTAGTGGACACTCCCTAGTAAGAAACGAGAGAAGATTGCACAGATTCTCGATAAAAAGACTGTTTGCACTCGACAAGGAGAATACCATAGATACTTGGTACAGTGGGATGGATTAGCACTAACAGAGACCACATGGATTACAGAGTGGGAATTGTAGCAGTTGGATCGAGGTCAGTGGAAGCAATTTGAGGACACCCACTTGCAGGAGCTGCGTTCTTTTCAACCAGAGGAGAATGATGCAGGGACTTCGCGGGGTCATAACTTTTGACTCGGTTGTTCGATTGGGCTGAAATTTTACATGGACGTAGATCTTGAGGATTTGATTGGATTTTCGACTAAACCTAGTTTGGTAGGGCCTCCAAAAATTCAAATTTTCAGGGCCGGATTCCTTCATCTAAGGCCTCAAAATTGGCTTTTACTTTCTTTTTCGATTTTTTAGAAATTTGGTTTTTTAGTTAATTTTTCTGATAATTCTTTGTTATATTGGTTATGTTTTAACTGGCTACATCATAATCTCTTGTGGTGGTATCAATCAAATTAGTTTGCTAAATTGTCACTTATTATTCGATTAGAACAATGGCTTCAAGAATATGATTTGCAGCCTTAAAGAACAGTTCCAGCTGAAGGATGTGGTGGATGTGGACACCAATATTGAGCAGGATATCCCCTCGGGACCCAACAAAAGGACCAGATGTACATTGAAGAGAAAGGTTGTTCGACCTCCACCTGACTTTTAGAAGCTCAAGAAGATTACCAACACTATGATTGAGATTGAAAAAGAGATGGAACAATCTATGAAATTGTTGGATTAGTGTTGGTTCTTTGCTGTGTCTATGCTAGTTCTCTGCTAGTTAATTTGTGTCTGGTTTTTTTCGCTAGTTCCTATTTTTGTGTTTCTGTTGTGTATTGTCTTTGCCCCTTTGTTGTAATGTGGATAATGTTTTATATGGGGTTGTTTAGTTCTAGTGATCTTTGTTGTCTTAACGCCTTGTTAAGTCTAGACCGATCTTTGCTTTTGTTAAAGGATTTTGAGTCCTTTCAAAACCTGTTTTTGCCTTAATAAAAAACAATGTTATCATCTTCATATTTTTTAATTTTTGTTCTTGGCTAATTTTTTTTCCTCAAAATATGTCACTTCAAATATTGATTCAAAGAGCATGAAAATGTAGATACTAAAATTATTCACCTAGTCATTGACCTTAAATTATCACCATATCATCTATAAATTATTTCAATCATAATTAATTTAATATTTATTAATCATCACTTTTATCATCAATTATTACCATTCGATAATTAATTATCAATTATAATTTATGAACACATTTATCTATTTAATTAAATGATATTATATTACTTAATTAAATGAGATCTAATTATCTATTTTTAGTAAAAATTTCTAGTTTTGTCTCATCAATTAACTCCTTCCCTCATTAGTTAATTTTCTCTTGATTTAGAAACTTCTTCTCCACCCATCATTTGATTTTATCTTTGAATGGAAACTTATTCCTCTCATTTATCCATTTATTAAATTGAATATTGCATTTTTTTCTTCTCATGATATTGAAATGGTAGTTGTTTATTTATCATTTGAATTCAATCCACGACCTATTCAATTAGCTCACATCTTTGATATTATCCTCATCCTCTTTTTTTTAATTTTAATTTTAATTTTTTATAAATATTGTCATTCCTTCATCATTTTAATACCAATCACTCTTTATGCAAAATGACTATGTCAAAATATATTGTTGATGAAATTTAGTGTTATGTTGTTGAGTCACATCCATGTTCCTAACAAGTGAATTTATATTATCTTGAGGTTTGACATGATTGTTAAATAGGGTCATCTTCATTGCCATCTTTGAGAAAGCTTTAAGAAAAGAAAAAATAGTGGAGAATAGCCTCATCTTCATTGCAATCTTTTCAAATGATTATGCAAACTTTGCTTGGCATTTTGAAAAACTAAAAAAATGTGAAAATGTGGATCCACATTAATTATCCCCTTGTTTTACGTTTCAATCTTCAAGTTTTTTCTATCTTGAGAAGGACAAGAACACTAGAAGATATTGTATACATATCTCTTGAAAATTAATAAGTAGACATGCATGTCAATTGCACATATTTCAATATTTTGATAAAACTATTACCACCGGTTCATGATTTATCAAAGGTATAACCAGTGCCATACCTCCAATAACTTCCTTGTTGATGCATCAATGACTAATTGATTCACATACCATCACACAGGTAAACTCATATGCTTGTAAGCTCCAACCATCATACACAAAATGACTATGATCATTAATTTTCAAACTAGAAAGCCCACACTATATAAAGTACAACAAATGATATGCATACGTATATGTAATTGTTAGTGATTGCTGCATAAACTCATATTAATTGACTTTCAATCAATCTGTCATGTGCCAACAATTTAAAATCACTCACATGTATCCTTAAGAAAATACGTTGAATGCAACATTTCATTTACTTCAAAATCTAAAAGTCACCTTTGTGACTTCTTCGTATTAGGTGGAATGTTAAGGGACCCTCAAGAACAAAAAAGAGCATATATTTTATTGCCAACTCTCGATGTAATGCTACAAAACTTTTCTCAGCGTTATTTGTCTGAAAGGTACTACACGTGTTGATCTATTCAGAGACCAACTTTCTATATTTGTGAACTGTTTGGCTGATCTGCAGTGTCTCCGATTGATACATTCAAAATATACGACATATACAAGAGATTCAGCAGATGTATGCAAAGATAGAGGTACATTGAAGGCAGACAATTATTCAAAACCGAATATCCTTTAAAATCAAATATTAAATTGATTTGATCTGATCATTATAGGTATGCTACGTTTACAAATTATTTTTAAATTTTTCGTTTGGCTTTTTCAAAAAATTCGTTTTCTGCGCATGCATGAATAGTAAAAATTATCTAATAATATTATTAGAGTTGTTGAAATAAAATATTGGAATTGAAACAAGTATGCCTCCTGTAATTTGCTTCTTAGAGTGTTACATTTTACCGTGAACGATGGGTTTCGTTATCATCCTTGTCAGCTTAAATAAGCGTTACGCCCAGATCTCTATTCTCACAGAAGAGTAGTCGTCGTTAATATTACGGAAGGCATCTTCATGCTATTACTTGAAATAGTGTAACAAGCAAACCAAATTTTGGTGGAACAAGGGCAGAATGGAGAAACACCAAGTGGGATGTGAAATTTCAAGGCCACATGTGGCACTCTATCCAACTGTGGGTTTGGGCCATCTGATTCCCTTCGTTGAGCTTGCAAGAAAGCTCGTTTCCTCCCACGGTTTCGCCGTGACCCTAATCACACCGTCCTGGAATGTTTCCCCTTCACAGACTAAATATGTTTCAGACCTCCTTTCCTCCAATCCCAACACGATCCGTCAAGTAGAGCTTCCACAGATTCCTTTCGACGAAGAAGACACCAAAGATGTCGGAAAATACTTCCTGGAACAAATAAGCAAGTCCATGCCTGCGGTGGAACAAAATCTGAGGAAACTACAACAATCCAATGGCCCTTTCTCGCCGGTCTGTGCGTTGATATCAGATTACTTCCATGTCGAAACTCTGGAAGTGACTGACTGCCTGGGCTTGCCAAATTATGTCTTGTTCACAGGTCCTGCGGCCTTCCTCTGTTTCATGTTGTGTGTCCCTCGCCTTTGTCTCTCTGACGGAAACGAGGCTCCTCCGATATCCGTGAATATACCGGGCATGAAGAAGCCCTTCCATGAGGGCGATTTTCCAGACATGTTTCACAAAAAGTCCTCTCCAATGTTTCATGGGTTCCTTCGCCTCTGCTCTCCCTTACGAGAGATGAAAGCCATTCTCATCAACACCTTTCACGATTTGGAAGCAGATACGATTCATGCGTTGCAGTCCGGAAGCGTTGGAGAAATCGACTTCCTACCGCCGGTACATGCGATTGGGCCGATTATGCGGTCGATTGATCTGCCCCAGGTGGACAAGGAGGGAGAAGAGAGCCTAAAAATGTGGCTGGATAGTCGTGCTAAGGCGTCGGTGGTGTTCGCGTCGTTTGGTACATGGGGGTTAATGTCGAGAGAACAGTTGACGGAGATTGCGTTAGGGCTTGAAGCGAGCGGGCTAAACTTTGTTTGGGTTGTGCGGGGAATTAGAAATAGTAGTAATAGTACTCCTAGTTTCAGTTCTGGTTTTGAACGGGAGTTGAGCAACGTTCTTCCTGAGGGTTTCTTGAGCCATGTTGAGGGGCGGGGACTAGTACTTCCTTCCTGGGCTCCTCAGGTTGCGATCCTTTCGCATCCCGCTGTGGGAGCTTTTGTTTCTCATTGCGGATGGAATTCTGTGCTGGAAGCTATTTCGTTTGGAGTCCCCATTGTTGCCTGGCCTCTTTATTCTGAGCAGCGAATGAATTGCTTGTTAATTGTAAATGAATGGATGGTGGGTTTGGAGGCTGTCAAGGGAGCCGATGGCTTGGTTGGCCGGGCAGAGTTGCAGAGTGTGCTGGAAAAAGTTATGCACGGAGAAGAGGGGAGATTGGCGAAGAAGAATATGGAAGAGTTGAATTTGAAAGCGAGATGGGCAGTCACAGAAAGGGAAGGAAGTTTTGCCAACATGGAAGCTGCATTCAGTGGCCTTGTAATAGCCACCGAAAACCAAACATAAGATTGCAGATTTTAGTAGAAACTGATGAGCATTTTGTTAAAAGAAATTAATTAGAAGGGTGGACAGAATTCTGGAGGTTGCTGTTATGAGATTTTTATAATTGGTTCTTTTTCACAGGCCTTCTGCTCGCGACACATTCTATTGGAATTATAATATCAACCATCGATGTCTATCAGCTATCCTGTTTCATCTCCAGTTTCTTAAGTCTCAGTATGGGTGATTCCGCTGCTCTGTCCCGTTTTTCTTTTAACTACTCCATCCAATGGGTCCTTGTGATATGGCTAGCCTCTCCATCGAATGGGCTAATAGTTTACATTGTTTATGCATGGAAGGTGAAGCTGCTCAACTTTTCTTGATATGTTAGGAGTTTGTAAATATTAATATATACTCCGTTTTCAAAAATGGGAAGCTCAAGCTTTTTGTAATGTGTCTCTACAGCAAAGAGTTGAAGCTCTTTAACAAGTTTGTTTAATTTCAATATATGTTGCAGCAGTCTTTTTGTTTCTTACTTTTCTGTTCTACTTTTCTCTATTTCTTATTTTTCTGTTCTATTTTTCTCTCTGCCTTTTCCTTCATTTGACATCAGAGTAAGGTGTTTATCAAAGCATGGTTCATCAAGTCAGAGTTATCGAAGTATAAGTGCTGAGAGCAAGATCATTGAAGTCAACAATGACAATTTTAAGCTCAAGCTTGGCAAATCCAGAAATCTCTCAATTAAAAGGTAAAATTATGATTTTTGACCAATCTCAGTAAAGGCTTTATTTTGTATTTGAGACATATGACAGCTTGTAGAGAATGGTTTCTATGAACCAGTTGATTCTACCACATATAATGCTTTATCTTAAACAATTGAGTATTTACTTATTGATGATAAAAAAAACTCAGAAGCAATCAAATTTTTAAACGTTACAGCATGAACAGAGTCAAAACAAGCAATGCATATCTTCCAAACATCATATCAAGAAATAGCCAAGGCTAAAACAATAAGATCCAAAAGTCAAGAAAAGATTTTGATATAGATTTTGAATGGGTAGAATCATTTTAACTCAAGTTAATAGATTAGTTAATCAAATTAGATTTTATGGTGATACTCTTGAATGTAAAAGTGTAGAAATAGAGGGAACATCAAATAAAACAAAATAAATTTACTATTTTATATTGAACAGAATGAACATTACATCTACCAGTCTGAGCTTCAGCACACTTGGGAACCTTTACAAGCTTCTATAGATACACAGATTCTTACTTGCTTCTATAGATGCACAGATTCTTACAGCTTCATAGCTCTTCAGGCACCATTACAAGCTTCTATAGATGCACAGATTCTTACAGCTTCATAGCTCTTTACAGTTTTGTGGAGCTGGACTCCAAAGAGTGAATAACATCCAAATTCATGCAATAGATAGAGAATTGAACAACTACGGATGGGTGGTCTACAGAGCATTGGCAACACATGGGTTACTACAGAAAAATAAATTTGCTGATAAGAACAAGTCTAAGAGATGATTAGAGGAGATAATGATGAGGCAAATCATTAATTAAGTCTTCATGTATTAACTGTTGTAGTTGCACTCTTTCTGGTTATTCTAGGACGAACATGCAAATGCATTTAGTGTAGTTGTTGTGATTATAGTTTCAAACACTCATTAATTACAATTACTAATCGAATTTCCTTCTTGACTTCTTTTATTGATGCTTCAACATCTAAAATTTTCAAGTTCTAGAAATTGAACCTAGGAAATCGTATGATATTGTTTGGATGCTCTAACAATGAACTCTAAACCATTTGATGACTAGTTGGTGCAGGGCACACATCACTCCAAGCAATTTTGGTTTGTTCTAAGTCTTTAGTGTTGTTTTTCAAGCTGTAATAATGGACCAACCATTTGAGACTCAATGGAACCATGGTTGAGTTGTCCAAGCTTATGTTGTGTTCAGGATGTTGATATCCTAAAAGGTTGTAATGTTGGTGTTCTTCATAATTGCACTACTCTAGAATAGAGTCATCATGTAATAGGGTGCAATGCATTGTTATTAGATCTCCTAGAGTGCATAGAGGGCCTTTGGAGCCTTGTAGGACACTGAAATGCAAAGTTGCATCATCAGGAGGAAAAAGATGTAAAGTTGCTAAGCAACATTTTGCAAAAAGTTGCATTTTTTATGTTGGCGGCGAGGAAGTTGGTTCCAACCAGCCGAATCATGTTTTTTAAAGCCAAAGACAACTTCATTGTACGGGTTAGAAGAACTAGAATGCAAACACAAGTTTTTGAGTTGTAAGGAAATCTTGTTTTGACACTGTTTTAACAGTTTTCTTTATTTTTGTTGCATTGTATGGTCCAATATGGACTTGTCAGAAGAATCTCATTGCAGGATATGAGAGTTTGTTGAATATTCTTTCTAGAAAGGTAGATTAGCAAGTTTGATTGTGTTTGGTTGCAAAGATCTAATCCATTCTCTGTGACTAGGTGTAAAACCCTTCCAAACTAGGGTTTAAGCAAAAATGGCTCTAACCTGAGCATCCATTGATGGCACCAGTTGTAATCATGTGAAATGCTAGGTTAGGGTCTATAAATATGTTTAGAGTAGGCCGTGTGATTTTGCAGACCTTTTTATTGAAGCTACACTGATACCCCAGGCTCGCAGCTAGGAGTTGGTGAGACTAGGACAACATGAGATGCGCGATTTCAGGGCACATATCGATTGGTAGAAGGGAAGTTGACATGTGGTTGGAGACCTGATAGAATGTCCTTTTGTATTCCTTGATTATTTTTTGCAGAAGTTTTGATTGGTGAAGCCTTCCAAGACCAAATTTACAAGTCACCCGGGTAAGCCTAAAACCCTTGAAAATAGGACAGTTTTGGTTTCCCCATGTGTACAGAGAACCCAGACACAATTTTTCAATATTGTTTGTAACTCTGAAAAGGGTACTCAAATCTTTAATTTATTTGTGGCCTTGTGTGGGAATATTTGAAACTAAGCCCTTAAAACCGCAACAAGAGGGCTAATTGTATTAGGTCTATTTGGAGCCCGGTAAAGACATAGGAAGGCTGAGAAAGATTCGCGATGGGTTTGAAGGTGACCAAACTAGTTGAAGACATAAAAAACATTGTGTAACATTATGTTTCACTCTTGAAACAAGTTTGTGTAGAGGGATCCTTTGCAGAGGTTGTTGGAGCACTTAGGAATGGTGTTAGGGATTGAGGTGAAATCCTCAATAGGAAGTGTTGATTGTCTAAGATCAGTGGCTATACCTTGGAGGTCTAAATAGAAAACCCCTTACCAAGTGCCATTGGATGGGCTTGAAGAGTTAGTGGGTTGAGTAAAACAAGAAATACAAGAAGGTGAATAGGATTAGCTCCAAGACTCTCTGCATCAGAGCCACCCTTTTGAAACATTGGTGTATGTTAGACTGTGAGGAATCAGAATCAAGTTCAATGCCTCCAAAGGCAATGACTCTAGAAGCCATTTGACAGATGGTGCCAAAGATGCTAGAAGGATTGAAGGATCAGGAAGGAAGTAAAGGAACCAAAGATGCTAAGAAGGAGAAGGGGAAGATTAAGACAGAATGGGGAGATGAGATAGATGAAGAAAAGGAGGATGAGGAGAACTAGACTGCAGTAGCAATGCCTCAAGACCAAAAACTATCCTTGGATGCAGTCAAATTCATCTCCAAGGATAATTTGGATGGATTACCCACATATGGAGGAAATATCAATGGAGAGGAGTTACTAGATTGGATAGAAGCATTAAATAATCATTTTGATTATAAGGAGGTAGCAGAGGAGAAAAGAGTAAATGTGGCCAAGTCAAGATTGAGGGGATCGGCCTTGGTTAGGTGGAACATGATGCAAGAAGAAAGGGCGCAAGTAGGTAAGAAAAAGATAACTTCATGGGAACATATGAAGATAAGGATGAAAGCTCAATTCCTACTAGGAGATTATGAAGTCCAAATCCAAAAGAGACTGCAAAATTTAAAACAAGGGGAACTAGAATGTCAATGCATACCCTGAGGAATTCCACAAACTAAGTTTGAGGGCTTGGAAACATGAGAATGAAGAGAAATTGGCCAGATACATTAATGGCCTTAGGAAAACCATCCAAGATGAAATAAGCATCCTCACACCGAACACTGTTCATAAGTGTTTTTAGTTGGCATTAAGGGTAGAGGAAAAGATCAAAAGGAGAAGTGAGCAAAATTAGAAATATAGAGGTGGTACAAACTTTAGAGGTAGAGGAACCTTTGGTAGGGGGTAGAATGCTTCTAGAAATGAAGAACATCAAAACCAAGAAGGAAGTGGAGACTCACAAAGAGGAACGTATAGAGGATCCTTTAGAGGGAGAAGCAATTTTAGAGGTAGGTTTGGAAGCTCAGGGAAAGGAAATACAGTCTTCACCACTAGGTGTTATCACTGTAACCAAGTTGGAAATACCATGAGTAGGTGCTTGGGAAAAGCCTCAAGTTCAACAAGCTCATACATGGGTGAAAGAAGGACTCAATTAGTGCAAGTGGAAGGTTCTCAAAGTGAGACTTTTCCAATCAGTAAGGCAGGACCAGTGACAAATGGAGAAAACTTAATGATGAGAAGAACAATGCTAAAGATACCCCAAGCTCGAGAGCCACCTCAGAGGAAATGTTTATTTAGGACCACTTGTAAGTCACATGGGAAAATTTGTATAAGGTGATTGTGGATTCATGTTCCACAGAGAATATTGTCTCAGTTGAAATGGTGGATGAGCTCAAACTGAAAAGATTACCTCATCTCATTCCCTATAAGGTGTCATGGCTCAACCGGGATCAACATGTCTTATTTGATGAACAAGCATGGGTGGACTTTGAAATTGGTGACTACAAAGACAAAATTCTATGTGACATATTGCCTATGGATGCTTGTCATTTTATTTTGGGCCATCCATGGCAATATGATGTGAAAGCCTGTCATGATGGAGAAAAGAACAATTATCTCATCACCAAAAATGGTAAGAAGTATCAAATGGATCCATTACTTGATCCAAAGGAGGAAAAACAAGTAGGATCAAGTGTTATGTTGCTGAGTGGTAAAGAGTTCCTTAAAGTATTAAAAAAAGAAGGTAATCAAGGTCAAGCTATAGTGTTAAAGCCTAAAGATGAAGCTAAGGCAGATCCAATGTTTGAAGTGCCTCAAGAAGTGCAAGGTCTACTAAAGCAATATGCAGAAGTTATAGGAGATGATATGCCTAATTCTTTGCCTCCAATGAGGGATGTAAATTATCAAATAGACTTGATACCAGGGGCAAATCTGCCTAACAAAACTTCTTATAAAATGACACCTAGTCAAAATGAAGAGATCACCAAACAAGTGCAAGAACTCTTAGACAAAGGGTTTATTAAAAAGAGCTTGAGTCCTTGTGCTATACCCACAGTTTTAGTGCCTAAAAAAGGAGGAAAATGGAGGATGTGCACCGACTCAAGGGAAATTAATAAGATTACCATTAGATACCGGTTTCCCATGCCAAGGATAGAGGACCTATTGGACAATCTAGGTGGAGCATGCTACTTCACAAAGGTGGACTTGAAATCTAGTTATCATCAGACAAGAATCAGACCTAGTGATGAATGGAAGACAACCTTTAAAACCAATGCAAGCCTATATGAGTAGTTGGTGATGTCTTTTGGCCTCACCAATGCACCTAGTACCTTTCAAAGGCTCATGAATGAAGTCTTAGTTGAGTTTATTAGCAAGTTTGTTATTGTGTATCTTGATGACATTCTGGTCTTCAGTAGGTCCAAGGAGGAACACCTTAAGCATGTGGAGATGGTCTTGAAGAAGTTGAAGGAGGCTCAACTCAAAATCAACCTTGAAAAATGTGAGTTCTTGAAAATAGAGTTAGTTTACCTTGGTTTTTTCATTTCACAAGGTTGTTTAAAGATGGATCCAAGTAAAGTAGAAGCAATACTTAATTGGCCTATACCTAGGGGCATAAGTGATGTTAGAAGTTTTCATGGAATGTCATCTTTTTATAGGAAGTTTGTGAGAAACTTTAGCCATGTTTGTGCTCCCATCCTTAACACCATTAAATGAGGGATTAAATGTAACTTCAAGTGGATGGAGGAAGCCAATAAGGGATCTGAATTGTTGAAAGGTAAGATAGCAGAGTTGCCAACCCTTAGATTTCCTGATTTTAGTGAGTTTTTTACAGTAGAGTGTGATGCTAGCGAGAGGGCAATAAGAGCTGTTTTGAGCCAAGAAGGTCATCCTATAGCATTCTTCTCAGAAAATTGAATGAAGCCAAGCAAAGATACCCCACATATGATTTGGAATTGTATGCCATGGTGCAAGCATTGAAGAAGTGGCATCATTACTTTCCCAGAGAGTGTAGTTTACACTGACAACCATGCCCTTAGTTTCCTTAATGGGCAAGAGAAATTGAATCAAAGACACCTAAAGTGGGTCGAATACTTATAATCCTACACCTTCACTATCAAGAACAAAAAGGGCATTGCAAACAAGGTAGCTAATGCATTAAGTAGGAGAGTCATGACTATGCAGGAGATACAATTATAAAGTGTGGGATTGAATGAGTTAAAAGACCTCTACAAGGATGATAAAGACTTTGTAGAGATATATGTTGTTTGCTCATATTTTTCTAACACCTCACATGTCTCTTATTTAGAGTATATGATACAAGAGGGTTTGTTGTTCAAAGGATACCTTCTTTTCATTCCCCAATGTTCTATGAGACAAAATATTATCCAAGAGAAGCATCAAGGAGGTCTAGGAGGTCATTTTGGCATAGATAAAACTATGGAATAGGTTAGTAGATTTTACCATTGGCCCAAGTTGCAATCAGAAGTGAGAAGGTTTGTAGAACAATGTACAATTTGCAAGGAGAAAAAGGTTCATCAAGTAATGTAGGTCTATACCAACCTTTGGTCATACCTCAGAGGCCTTGGGAATGTTTGAGCATGGATTCTATGTTAGGCTTACCAAGAACTCCAAGGGGATTTGACAGTGTGTATGTAGTGGTTGATAGGTTCAACAAAATGGCACATTTTATACCTTGCAAGAGCAATGGTTCCACCTACATTGTAGGACTCTTCTTCAAAGAGATAGTCAGAATTCATGGCCTTCCAATGAACATAGTCAGTGATAGGGATGTGAAGTTCATAAGCCACTTTTGGAGGACACTTTGGTGAAAGTTGGGCACACAATTATCCTTTTCATCTGCATATCATCCTCAATCAGATGGTCAGACAGAGGTAATCAACAGGTCCTTCGGTAATATGCTAAGATGCCTTACCAAACAACATGGACAGACTTGGGATTTGGTAATCGGTCAGGCAAAATATGCATACAATGACTCAGTTAACCGAAGAACAGGTAAAAGTCCCTTTGAGATAGTGTATGGTTTTCATCCTAGGGGCATACTAGAGCTCAAAGATCTCAGTTATATGGCACCTAAGATTGCACAAGGTGAAAATTTTGCAGAAGGTATCAAGGAAGTGCATATAAGGTAAGGCAGACCTTACAATAAAAGTCCGAGCAGTATAAGATGAATGTTGATAAAACAAGAAGGAATGTGCAATTTAAGATTGGAGATTTGGTCCTAGCATACCTAAGGAAGGAGAGACTTCCAAAAGGGTAGCCTACTAAGCTATTGATGAAGATGATTGTGCCTCTCAAGGTGGTGCATAAATATGGACAAAATGCATATGAAGTTGAATTCCCTCCCACCTTGGGTATTTCTCCTATCTTTAATGTATGTGATCTCTATCCATACAAGGGAGAGTCACAAACAAATCAGTTGGACACTTCATCTCAGGGTAATGAAGATTGGGTGAGAGATTTTCCACCATGCAAAACAGTAGTTGGAAAGTATCTTGGACACCAAGATAGTAAAGAAGACAAGGAAAGGAGTATACAAGTATTATCTTGTCAAATGGGCAAGGTTACCTGAATCAGATACTATGTGGATGTTAGAATCAGATATACTTCAACATGGAGTGGAAATTGTAGACCTCTTAACTCAAGGGACTTGAGGTCTTTGTCCCAAAGGAGTATGGTGTAGGGCACACATCACTCCGAGCAATTTTGGTTTGTTCTAAGTATTTAGTGTTGTTTTTCAAGTTGTAATAATGGACCAACCATTTGGGACTCAAAGGAGCCATGGTTTAGTTGTCTAAGCTTTTGTTGTGTTTAGGATGTTGATATCCTAGAAGGTTGTAATGTTGGTGTTCTTCATAGTTGCACTACTCTAGAATAGATTCATCATGTAATAGGGTGCAATGCATTATTATTAGGTCTCCTAGAGTGCATAGAGGGCCTTTGGATCCTTCTAGGACACTAAAATTCAAAGTTGCATCCTCAGGAGGAAAAAGATGTAAAGTTGCTAAGCAACATTTTGTAAAAAGTTGCATTTTTTATGTTGGCGGTGAGGAAGTTGGTTCCAACCAACTGAATCATGTTTTTTAAAGACAAAGACAACTTCATTGTATGGGTTAGAATAAGTGGAATTCAAAAGCAAGTTTTTGAGTTGTAAGGAAATCTTGTTTTGACATCGTTTTGACAGTTTTCTTTGTTTTTATTGCATTGTACGGTCCAGTACGGACTTGTCAAAAGAATCTCATTGTAGGGCATGAGATTTTTTTGAATATTCTTTCCAGCAAGGTAGATTAGAAAGTCTGATTTTGTTTGGTTGCAAAGATCTAATCCATTCTCTGTGACTAGGTGTAAAACCCTTGCAAACTAGGGTTTAAGCAAAAATGGCTCTAACCTGAGCATCCATTGATGGCACCAGTTGTAATCACATGGAATGATAGGTTAGGGTCTGTAAATATGTTTAGGTTAGGTTGTGTGATTTTTCAGACCTTTGTATTGAAGCTACAATGATACCTTAGGCTCACAGCTAGGTGTTGGTGAGACTAGGACATCAGGAGATGTGCAATTTCAGGGCACATATAGATTGGTAGAAGGGAATTTGACATATGGTTGGAGACCTGATAGGATTTTCTTTGATATTCCTTGATTAGTTTTTTAATAAGTTTTGACTTGTGAAGCCTTACAAGACCAAATTTACAAGTCACCTGGGTAGGCCTAAAACCCTTGAAAATAAGACAGTTTTGGTTTCCCCATGTGTACGGAGAACCCAGATGTAATTTTTAAATATTGTTTGTAACTATTAAAAGGGTACTCAAATATGTAATTTATTTATGGCATTGTGTGGGAATATTTGAAACTAAGCCCTTAAAACCACAACAAAAGGGCTAAATGTATTAGGTCTATTTGGAGCCCGGTAAAGACATAGGAAGGTTGAGAAAGCTTGGCGATGGGTTTGAAGGTGACCAAACTAGTTGAAGACACCAAAAAAATTGTGTAACCTTATGTTGTACTTGAAACAAGTTTATGTAGAGGGATCCTTTGCAGAGGTTGATGGAGCACTTAGGAGTGGTGTTAGGGATTGAGGTGGAATCCTCAATAGGAAGTGTTGATTGTCTAAGATCAGTGGCTATACCTTGGAGGTATAAATAGAAAACCCCTTACCAAGTTCCATTGGATGGGCTTGAGGATTTAGTGGGTTGAGTAAAACAAGAAAGACAAGAAGGTGAATAGGATTAGCTCCAAGACTCTCTGCATCACTAGTCCATTGTAAGCTCAAGTATGATCCAATTATTTTTTCAATACCTCTCATTGAGCCACATTGCCTATGCCTGGGTATCCTATCTTTACTTGGCTCTATTGACCTCATACATTACTTCCACAAATACAAAATACTACAACATTCAACCATATCATTCCTTTATCCATGGAACACTTCACTTGTCCTTATAAATAGTATCCTCCTCCAATATTCTATTCTCTTTCATCATCTACTCTTTCTTACTTTGTTCTATAGATTTTTTAAATTATAAAATTAATATAATTATTAAAAAAGATAAATACATTAGGTTAGTGCAAGGTATGGAAAAGCTTGTGGTGTTGGTTTTGGGCTCAAAGGTGGATGTGCTCAGCTTACAAAGCATGATAAGTTCTGGATAAAATATTCCAACTGATATTGAGAGAAGCAAAGATAGAGGGAAAATGACTAGTTCAGTGTCATGCCTTCAAATTTTATTCTCAGTTCTAGTTTACTACTATCATTTGGTGCCCACATACCAAGATACATTGTTGTGAATTAAATATAAAAAGAAGACAAGTGAAGTAGTTGACATCTATCTATTGGTATATTAAGTTTTAACTTAATCGAATCACCATTATGACTTGTTTTTTATTAAAATTAACAGGTTTTTACAAGGAACCAAAACCCAAATCCATTCAAAAAATAAACATAGTAACTAGAGTCTAACCGACCACTAAACAATAACAGAAACAGGGGACTCACCCAAAAGTAGAAAACCACAAAAAAACAGACCTAAACAAGATGCACAAGCAAAACAAACTAAGAAAGAGCTTTCATAAGTTCAACATTCTTCTGGATCACTTTATTATTAATCTCCTGGAGCTCCTCCATAGTGAGCCTCGAACTACCTTTTTCCCGATGTTTTCTCCTGGTCTTGGGTAAGTGCACCAAGATGGTGAACAAAAAGTGGGGTATAAGTGGCCACTTTTTTTCTTCTGAAAACAGGTAAACCTGAACTTCAAAGAGATATTCGAAGGTCATGCACTCAAAACTAGGAGTTGAAAAAATAATAAGAATTATAGTACTCTGAATATAGTTTCTAAACTACTAAAGTTTTTTAAAATTAGATAAGATTAATAGGGTCAAACCTCTCTCGCATGAAAAACTGTTCCTATTTTTTTCTAAAAAATATAACATAGCTGTTTTCGCGCTGCATAAAATATATAATTAGATTTAGTATTTTGAAAAACCCTTTGGTATGATGATAGGTAAGATTGAGATCTAGAATTTGTATTTTTTTTTGTAATTTTTCGTTGAGTATTTTTTTTTAATTATTTTTTGAAGTGACCGCATCTTGAAAATTTGATACCTGTTCGTGCGCTGGGCATAACTTGCATCAAAATAATCGAAAATGAAAACTTTTTTTATAAAAATTGTATTGAATCTACTGTAGAACAATAATATATAATTTATTTTGAATTTGGTCAAGTATATCAAAAGTTATTAAAAAAATGGTAGATGTATGTCTGTGAGGACTGTCAAGGCACTGGTAAAGAAAATTAAAGTTTACTATGCTAATGTTGTCTAAAAATAGAAAAAATTATATGGTCAGAAAGATGAGAAGACGTGTGAGATTATGGTGGTAATTTTAGAGATACCCACTTGATCATTTGTAAACCTGATGATGATGAAGTTGAGAAATCATGTTGGAAGATGAAAAAACGTGTAAAGGGACAAAAATGGAGGGAAAATGGGCTTTCAAGTCTTAGGGTCATTTTCCAACTCTCTTACCAAGCCAAAACCCGCACGGGTTCTGATGTGCAATATAACCCACTTGGGTTTTGAAAAACAAAAAGTACCATTCATAGTTCTACATAACCCGTACGGGTTATGTAGAACTAAAACCATCATTTTGAATTTCCCAAAACTCATACGGGTTATGAAAAACCAAAAATATGGTTTTTCATAACTCGTATTGGTTATGAAAAACCAAAATTATGGTTTTTCATAACCTGTATTGGTTATGAAAAATATCATTTTGAGTTTCACAAAACCCGTATGGGTTATGAAAAACCATTATTTTGATTTTCACAAAATACATATATAATATGTGTTTATGTATGTAAATATGCATATCTATAGTTATATATATACATATATTTATATAGATATATGTATATATGTTTTTATACATGCATGTCTCTCTCCTTTTCCTCTCTCTTGTGTTCCTTCCCCCATCACCGTCTCTGTCTATTCTAAGCCCTAATTATCCTTCTTGAGTTCTCCCCCTCACACTTCTCTCTCTGCCAAGTCTCTCACCCTCTTCTCCTTCTCTCTCCTTCTCTCTCTCTCTCTCTCTCTCTCTCTCGTTATCCTATCCTATTATCACCCTCTCCCCTTCTCTCTCTTTCTCTCCCCTACCTCTCCCTCTCCCTCTCCCTCCCCCTCTCGTTATCTTATCATTCTCTCTCTCCTTCCTCTCTCTCTCTCTCTCTCTCTCTCTCTCTCCCTCCCCATCTCCCTCCCTCCCCCTCTCCTTATCATATTCTCTCCCTCTTCTTATTCCCTATTCTCTATCTTACCCCCTCTCCCCCTACTCTCTCTCTAACTGCCTTTCTCACCCCCTCTCCTTATCCTATTCTCTCCCTCTATTCCTATCCCATTCTCTCTCTCTCTCAATCCTATTCTCACCCTCTCTCCCTTCTCTTTCTTTCCCTATCTCTCTCACTCTCTTCCTATCCCCTTCTCTCTCTATCTCTAACACTCTCCCCCTCCCCCTCTCCTTATCCTATCCTATCCCTCTCTTCTTACCCCCTATTCTCTCTCTCCCTCCCCATCTCCCTATTCTCTCTCTCTCTCTCAATCCTATTCTCACCCTCTCTCCCTTCTCTTTCTTTCCCTCTCTTCCTATCCCCTTCTCTCTTTGTCCTTAACTCTCCCTCCCTCCCCCTCTCCTTATCCTATTCTCTCTCTCTCTCTCTCTCTCAATCCTATTCTCACCCTCTCTCCTTTCTCTTTCTTTCCCTATCTCTCTCCCTCTCTTCCTATCCCCTTCTCTCTTTGTCTCCAACTCTCTCTCCCTGCCCCTATCCTAATCCTATTCTATCCCTATCTTCCTACCCCCTATTCTCTCTCCCTCCCCCTCTCCCTCTCCTTTTCTCTCCCTCTCTTCCTATCCCATTCTCTCTCTCTCTCTCTCTCTCTCTCTCTCTCTCTCTCTCTCTCTCTCTCTCCTCTCTCTCTCTCTCTCTCTCTCTCTTAATCCTATTATCACCCTTTCTCCCTTTTCTTTCTTTCCCTACCTCTCTCCCTCTTTGTATCCCCTTCTCTCTTTGTCTCTAACTCTCTCCCCATCTCTCTCTCTCTCTCCTCTCTCTCTCTCTCATCTCTCTCTCTCTCTCTCTCTCTCTCCCTTCTCTTTCTTTTCCTATCTCTCTCCCTCTCTTCCTATCCCCTTCTCTCTCTGTCTCTAACACCCTCTCCCTCCCTCTCTCCTTATCCTATTCTCTCTCTCTCTCTCTCTCCTCTCTCTCTCTCTCTCTCTCTCTCTCTCTCTCTCTCATCCTATTCTCACCTCTCTCCCTTCTCTTTATTTACCTATCTCCCTCCCTCTCTTCCTATCCTCTTCTCTCTTTGTCTCTAACTCTCTCTCCCTCCCCCTCTCCTTATCCTATTCTATCCCTCTCTTCCTACCCCCTAATCTTTCTCTCTCTCTAACTCTCTCTCCCTATCATATTCTCTCTCTCTCTCTCTCAATCCTATTCTCACCCTCTCTCCCTTCTCTTTCTTTCCCTATCTCTCTCCCTCTCTTCCTATCCACCTCTCTCTCTCTCTCTCTCAATCCTATTCTCACTCTCTCTCCCTTCTCTTTCTTTCCCTATCTCTCTCCCTCTCTTCCTATCCCCTTCTCTCTGTCTCTAACTCTCTCTCCCTCTCTTTATCCTATTCTCCCCATCTCTGCCCTCCCTTTCCCTCTCCCTCTCTCCCAATTTGTCCTTTGTCTCTCCCCCTCTCTCTCCCTCCCCCTCTTATCCTATTCTCCCCCCCCTCTCTCTCTCTCTCCTTTTCCCAATCTTCCTCTCTACATATCCCCTATTCTCTCTCTCTCTCTCTCTCTCTCTCCTTTTTCCCAATCTCCCTCTCTCTCCCTCTCCCCCTCTCCTTTTCCCAATCTCCCTCTCTCCCACTCCTTTTCCCAATCACCCTCTCTTCCTATCCCCTACTCTCTCTCTCTCTCTCTCTCTCTCTCTCTCTCTCTCTCTCTCTCCTTTTCCCAATCTCCCTCTCTCTCCCTCTCCCCCCTCTCCTTTCCCCAATCTCCCTCTCTTTACCCTATTCTCCCCATCTCCGCCCTCCCTCTCTCTCTCCCTCTCTCTCTCCCTCCCCCTCTCCTTATCCTATGCTCTCCCTCTCCCTATCTCCTATTCTCTCTCTCTCTCTCTCTCTCTCTCTCTCTCTCTCTCTCTCCCTCTCCCCCGCTCCTTTTCCTAATCTCTCTCTCTATCTCTCTCTCTCTTCCTATCCCCTTCTCTCTATCTCTAACTCTCTCTCTCTCTCTCTATCCCCCTCTCCTTATCCTATTATATCCCTCTCTTCCTACTCCTTACTCTCTCTATCTTCCTCTCCCTCTCTTAATCCTGTCATCTCTCTCTCTCTCTCTCTCTCTCTCTCTCTCTCTCTCTCTCTCCCTCTCTTCCTATCCCCTTCTCTTTGTCTCTAACTCTCTCTCTACCCCCCTCTCCTTATCCTATTCTATCTCTCTCTCTCTCTCTCTCTCTCTCTCTCTCTCTCTCTCTCTCTCTCTCTCTCTCTCTCTCTCTCTCTCTCTCTCTTTCTTTCCCTATCTCTCCCTATCTTCCTATCCCCTTCTCTCTTTGTCTCTAACTCTCTCCGTCCCCCTCTCCTTATCCTATTCTATCACTCTTCCTACTCTCTCTCTCTCTCTCTCTCTCTCTCTCTCTCTCTCTCTCTCTCTCCCCACTTCCTATTTGGTTCCTAGTTTTATATAACCCGTACGAGTTATGCAAAACTAAGGCAAAAACTTATAGTTTTGCATAACCCGTGGGTTTCTAAAAAGTATAATGTTAAGGGTTTTGAGGAACTTTTCATTTTTTATTATAAAATATAATGTTCCTCAAAACCAGTACGGGTTTTGAGGAACTTTTGATTTTTTATTATAAAAAAATAATGTTCCTCAAAACCAGTATGGGTTTTGAGGAACTTTTGATTTTTTACTATAAAATATAATCTTCCTCAAAACCCGTACGGGTTTTGAGGAACTTTTGATTTTTTATTATAAAATGTAATTTTCCTCAAAACCCATACGGGTTTTGAGGAACTTTTTGTTTTTTAATTGTTTTTGGCTAGGCTTGGTGTTACCAAGCCTAGCACATTTTTGAATTTCTAGAACACGTACGGGTTATGAGAAATTTCATTTTTTTTTTGCATGTGGCCTCTTTTCTGTTCACCATCTTGGTGCACTTACCCTCTTGGTAGAAGGTTTCGTGGATGCCTGCACCTCCTGGTTCTTCTTAGCCAAGTTGATATTTGGGGATCTCTCATCTTTGGTCATCTGCTCCTTCGGAATGGCAATTTCATCATTGACTCTTTTGAGGCCCTCAACACTGTTATACATGGCTTCCTTGCTAACCTCCACCAAACCCTTAAGTTTACTTTTCAGCTCTTGTATTTCATTCTCTAGCCTGTCAATTTTAGCCTCATGTTTAGTCTTCATAACCTTAATATCTTTCATAATTTCGTGGGACAACTTCAAGAGTTTGTCAGTCTTATCTGGAGTCAGATTCTCAGTGAAGATGTCAATGAAATCATTAATCCCCTATTTCAGAAAATTAATTTCCCCAAAAACCCATCGAAAGCACTTCTCCTGATTCATCAACAAATTTCCCAAGAGCTTATCAACATCCATTTCATCATCTTTAGTCTCATTGGGGTCCACATTGATGGGGGTGTCAAGTTTAATTTCATTATCCTCCTTGTCAAGGATCTCCACCTTTTTTCCAATCTTTTATTTTTTCAGATTTTGTGGGCCCAAGATGTGGGGCTACGAAACATGGGATTTCTTTTTTGCATCCAATCTAGGTGGGTTTTTTCTACTACTACTAGTACCATGAGTGGTCTTTTATAGGGGACCCTCATCCTCCGAGGGTTTATAATTTGAGTCGTCTGACACATAGACATCATTCTATTCCATAGCCATTCCGCCCTCTGCATCATCAAACTCTATACCTAAAACATCATGCACCTCCTGGCTGGCTAAAGACTTAAGGTTTTTCAGAACAGGGGAGGGTTTAACCTCATGAGATTTAGCATACTCCATAATTAGGAGGATTAAACCCTCATGCAAAACCAAATTATCCTCATTCTTAAAATATTTATGAATGGATGGCTTTAGAGAAGATAACAAATAAAACAAAATGGAAATTCTTTTGTCATGCCTAAAATGATCCAGAATCATGAAATGGTAAGAGAAGATGCTAGAAAAGCAGCTATCAAGGGTTATGTACCTCATTATGAACTCCACCATGTCTGTCCTGAAACTCTGAAGGTCCAACCTATTGTAGCCACCATCCAGGTTCATCTTAACCCTTCTTTCACTCTGTTTTTCATAGAACCCTAAGAGGGCTTCTTCTGAATTCTTCCTTTCTCTAAAAAATTTCCTACCCTCCATACCGAGCCCAAAAATATTAGCAATAAAGGGTTTGTAAAAAATGAACTTTGCCCCATACACACGAAACACCTCATTATCCCAATTGCTCACAAACAAATCCATGATCTTATGGTTCTGTCCATGAAGTTTTCAAACAAAGGGCTCCATTCCCCCATATATGACTTCCCTCCCGACCTCATTTTTCTCCCAAAGCTCACATGAGGACAACTCCACTCTGTTCTTGTCTCCCCCCATTAGGTTATTGCCTCTATAAGTCTTTTCGATGACACCAAAACCAAGCTTTAAACATGCGCAAAACAAATAAAACCACACAAACAATCTAGAAACTTGGCTTCACTTATTTCTATGAGAAGTCCTACACATGTGATCTATCATCGTTAATGCTCAAGCGAAGAGATATTTTTGGCGTCCTTCCTCACCAACTCACACAACTGGAATGGGAAGGAATCCCCTTCCGGCCACCAATTTTCATCATCTCTAGCCACACTGAGATTAGCCACATGGTTTGCAGGCCTGTTACCCTCCCACAAAATATGCGAGATTTTAATAGCCTCAAATTTGGTCATGATTTCAAAATAGTCTTGCCTTAAATGGTTAATCATCCATCTTAGAGGAGATTTTTTGTTCAAACAATTTATTATATTTAACAAATCACTCTCCAACCAGACCTTCTTAAATCCTCCATGGCTAGACTTTTTAAGTCCAATGTAGGATGCATTTGCCTCAACAAAATGGTTTATCTGAGTTCCCAGTGGGAGTGCCATTGTCAAGACAAGCCTACCATTGTAATCACGTGCAACTCCCCCACAACATGTCGGCCCAGGATTACCTTTGGCTGCCCCGTCAACATTAATCTTGATCCACCCTCTGGGAGGAGCAATCCAAACAATGTTGGGTCTTATGTGTTTCATTTTGGCAGTAAGTCTAGAAATATTCCAGTCAATGTGCCATATGTTGAATAGTTGTATCCTCATAAGTGGTAATTTAGGAAATTATGTTTTAAATTTTTTATAAAAGAAATATTATAAGACATTCAAATGGAACTCTCAATAATAATATTATCATTTTATATTTTTATTTTTTTTAAATGTAGATGTTATATGATTATTCTTTGTATGGTATCCAAGCATAGGAACATTGAGCATGAGTGTTTTTATTGTTCTTGTTGCATTATTTTCTTATCGGTGTTGCTACAATGAATCATAGAGAGTGCTAAGTGAACCGAGGGAAAATCTTTGCAAGGTTAGGAAGTTAGTTCAAATCCAAATAAACATAAAATATTCAAATAAAAGATACGAAAACAACCTTTTATACCTTTTCAAGAGAGCTCTCGTGTTCCTCCGATTAGACCCTTGATGAAGCCAAGAATGTGCTCCTTCCTAGCTTGTTTGGATTGGTTCTAGATGGATATGTGGGTTGCTCCCCAAATTGCACAACAAATGATAATGGAGATGGATGAAGGATGAATGCTCAAGTGAAGGATATGGATGCCAGAGATGCTAAGTGGTAATTTGCCTATAGTGGAGGTGCTTGGAGTATGATTTATAAAGCTAAAAGGCCAGCATGAGATTGAACAAATTGGAGATGGAAAAATGAAGGGGAGGAGACCCCAATTTATAGATTTGAAGGGGATGAATGGACGGTCAAGATTAAAGATGGATCAAGGGTGGATATTGAAGAAGATGGAGCACATGGATTGAGAGGACATGAGAGGACAAGGTGTGGAGACTAAGAGATTTGCCATAAAGGTATTTCTTGTCTCCACACTCCACAATGTACATGGGGAAGATATCCCGAGTACATTGGGAAGACAAGAAGCAATTAAAAATTCCTTGGGGAATGGACAAGAGAATTAAAAATGATCAAATAATGAGATGCATGTGAAAAGTAAAAGACAAAAGGAGTTTAAAATTCCTTGGGAAGGTGAGAGACATAGGAGAATGTGAGATTTTGAATTTCTTGAAATGACCCAATTAGGTGCATTTAAGGTTGGAAGGTGAGGAGAGGACAAGTGGATTTAGCCATTTATGGCATTGGTTGACTTGGTGGCTAATCATAGGGATTAGCCACTAGAAAATGATTAAGGGAGATGATTAGGTAGGATAATGAGAGATTAGAAGTGGAATTTGTAGGGGGATTTGACAAGAGGAGAGAGAATGAGTGGATGTATTAAAAATTAGAAAATAATGTTAAGCATGATTATGAGGGATTCTAGAAGAATTAATTAGGCTAATGAAGGATTAGCAGAAGTGATTTGTAGGAATCACATGAATAAGTTAATTAATTGTTATTAATTAACTAAGAGGGGATTTTGGAAGAATTAATTAATTTTGATGACTTTAGAAGAATGAAGGATAATCAATTTATTTAATAAATCAATTATTGGACTATAGTGACAGGATTAATTAAATTAAATTTAATTAATTATGAGAAGAATAAAGGGTAACATAATTAAATTGATTAATTATGTAGAAAGGATAAAATTTATTAAATATTTAATTTAATTAATTTTGGATGTCTACATTTTGCCCCTCTTTTACACACTAGAAAAATTGGCGATGGGTAAAAGACAAGAAAAAGATGCCCTAGTGTGAAGACGTGGGTGGTGGATGCTCCCTCAAGAATTTAACTAGGAATTTTTGAAAATTTACGAGAAAATTCTTGAAAAAAAGAAGAATGATAGGTGAGAAAGAAAGAAAAAAAATGAAAAAGATGAAGAAGTGAAGAAGGCGGAAGAAAAATGAGGAGGATGAGAAAAGAGGGCTATGGGGGGCCCAATATAAGGCACACGAGGCCCAAGGAAGGGTAATTGTCACATGCACCTTTAGAGATCATAGAGAGCACAAAGCCCTATGAGAGAGATGGAGCACATTCCTATTCACGAGCACCATGCAAAGAGAGTATGGCGACACTAAAGACTAGAGGACTATGACCCACTGATAAGTACCTTGACCCCACTTTGTGTTTTAGTAGGTTAGAGAATTTATTAGGGCCAATAAATAGGGTAGAAGGCTAGCGGGGTAGAGGCATAGCAAGGGGTTCAACATCTCCACAAGGGTTCAACGTCTCTGTAGGTGAATAATGCCTGCGCAAACGTTGAAAGGGATAAGAAAGGGGGACTGATGCTGACGGTGGAGATGGTGATGGGGATAGGGAGAGTATGGGCTAGCCCTTATGTATGTGACATTGTATTTTGACTCTTCGGGGATTTATATCATTGTGCGATGATTGACACATTCATTGACTTTTTGATATATATGAGATGTGATTTTTTGGCAGCGTATATGCGCGTATGGACTTTATTATGGACTTTGATTATTATTTTTTGATATGATGGATGATGATGCTATGATTATAATTTGATGTGATGCATGTGATGGATATTATCTGAATTTTTTGTGATGTAGGATGGGTGATTTTATATGTATGCTACGTTATCTATGATGGGGATAACATGTTTGTGGATGCAGGATGCATGTGGATAATGTGTATATGATGTGCATGTTTTTGGATTTTTATGTGATAATAATGCGCATGCTTATGTAACGCAAATAGTTGTCCCATTGCATGTTTGTGATGTGATAAATATGAAATGAATAATAACTAAATGCGTCGAGTGATGCAATCAAAACCCTTATTTAGACAATAATAAAAATCCCAAACCAAAATGTGACTAAGTAGACTAGTTAGTGATGTATGGACTACTTGATGGCTTACCATTCGTGTGAGATATTAATGTTTGAAGAAAAAAATTAATGTGCCTAAAATGACCTAAGGATGGAATGCAATGAGATTATTTTCAAATGTTTTATATTGAATAGAATGATTATTAATGATTGCAGTGCTACATGAGATACTAATGTTGAATGGGCTTTAATCAACCTTACATTATTGTGAACCTAAGATGTGTAATTGTGAACATGCATGCCAGATACATTTCAATAGATAGTCAAGATTATATGCACCAGCTTGCATGTCTTGAGTACACTGAATAATGCAAGTAAATGAATAAAATGATTATGCTACTAAATGAATAAAATGATTATGATTATGATTATGATTATGATTATGAATAAAGTGATAATGCAACAACTGAATAATACAACTAAATGGATAATGCAATTAATACTTATTATTTATGCAACTAAATGAATAATGAGACTAGATGATAATGAATTGATTCTTTTGGAATATGCCAACCATAGGACAACAATACAGGACTAGAAGAAATCAAGAAAGTGAATAAATTGAGGTCTCCAAAATGCATAGTGGTAGGAAGAAATGCAAATGATGAGATGGAGGGATTTTTTGTGCAAAATGTGGAGAGAAAACCTAGTTTTGATTTTGCCAAGGATAGTCTACAACACTGATTATAGGAATCAGGATGTTATAAAAAATCCTAGGCATGGACTAACTCTCAGACAAACAAGAATCTCTAGTATGAAACCGTATAAACATCATATAGATGTAGGTACAGAGCTACAAGTTCATACAAGAGAGACCTTCAAACACACAATACCACTAAAGAATTCCCCAATATGCCCCAATCCGTAACATACCAACATATAGATTGATCCTAGTAGCCGTGGGTTGGAGCAGTCATAGGACAAAATGATGCAAGTCAAAGAAAATAGACCAAATCATGCAAGCAAAATGCACAAGGCCAACTAACATCTCTTGCCAAGTAGTTTTTAGGATTTGTAGATATACTACCGGATAAGGGAAGGATGCATCCTGATGGGTAGGAGAAACTAATGAAACTGAATAGGCAATAGTGTAGATGGCGTACACACATGAATACAGATGTGGTACATGACTGCAAAGACTTGATGGAGTACACATAGATGGATATTTGAATAACGCGCAAGTCAGAAAGAAGCTCAAACTCAGGATTCAGGATTAAGCTCAACGTGATGGGTGAAAGCTCAGTTTGATGGGATGATCCTTATTCATGGTTCAGGCAAAGACTCATCATCATGTACCGGGGGAGGCAATGGATAACTGTCTAACTGAGGATAGTTTGGTGGCAAAAATGGGTAGGGTTTTTGCAAAGGATACTAAAATAAATCACGACATTTGTGAAGGTGGTTAGGGGCACCTTGGTCCTTTTCCTTTTCTTGGGGAGGGGACGGATGGCAGGATCATCGGATTGACTTTTTGATAGAATGAAGGAGACAACCGGCAACAAGAAAGACAATGGATGGTGTGTGAGAAGGCTTATGTAGTGGCATGGATTAAAGATATGGATGGTTGCAAGAGGGCAAGGGGAACATGACAAGAATGTCCTTTTTGTAGAATGAAGGAGACAATTGGCTATAAATGAAGTGGGGGAAATGATAGTGGGAGTCATCCTGCACAGATGGCCATTTAATTAGGCTTGTACAATCCTCCTCATTGGTAAGGGGTAGGGATGAAGTCAAAATATTCAATTTTTATTATGGAATATGAGCATTGGGTGGGATATGTAATGAAACAGAGTCGGGCGATGGAGGGGGGATTTGAGTCTGTCTAGATAGATGATGGATCTAGACTATTTACCTTGGCACCTGAAACTAGGTTTTCACCAAGGTACTTGCCCATAGCGCCACAAAGTGGTATTCACTGATGGACGTATTAATTTTTCTTTACTTTTTCCATTTTTTATTATTTTTTTGTATTTTTGTGCTTTTTGGATTTTTTGACTTTTTTCATACTTTTAGACAACTGGTGACCTTCTGAGGATTAGGCATAAAATCTCTTTAGGTGCATGATATTCATAGGCTCATCCAAGGGATCTCCTTTGGAGGTAGCCAGCTGATATGTGCCCGATCCATACTTTGCTATGATCACATAAGGTCCAAGCCAATTGGGCTCGAACTTGCCTTTCTTTTTCCTTTCTTGAAGGTTTCTCCGATTTTCCATAAGGACAAGATCACCAAAATCAAATTCTCGGGTTCTTACTTTCTTGTTGTAGCTCAAGCATAAGCAATTTTGATATACCCAGAGATGGTTCAAGGCCTTGAGGCGCCTTTCATCCAGCAATTCCAGCTCTTGCAGCCTGACAACTCTATATTCCTCATCAGGGAGGATATTTTGCAACGATACCCTTAGGGAAGGGATCTCAATCTCAAAAGGGAGGACAACTTCAGAGCCAAAGACAAGGGAATATGGAGTGGCACCTGTGGCTGTGCGGATGGAGGTGCGATAAGCAATACCAATCATGGCCAGTTTCATTGACCATCTTTTTAAGGATTTTAATTAGGGTTTTATTAGAAGCCTCATCTTGATCATTGGATATCAAAATTTTGGTAGAGCTCTTTAACATCTTGATTTTTAAAGGGTCTGTCATTATCTGTGATGATAACTTTGGGGATTCCATAGAAGAAGATCAAGTAATTAAAGATGAATTTAGAGATCTGCTTCCTAGTGGTGAAGGTAAGAGGGATGGCCTCCACCTACTTGGTGAAGTATTCAGTAGCGGTGATGATGAATTTATGATCATTGGAGGACGCAGGGTGGATTTTCCCAATGAGATAGAGCCCCCAATGTGAGAAGGGCTAAGGTGTGATAAAAGGATGTAGACCTTATGACGGAGCATGAATCTTATCACCATGTTTCTAACAAGGGATACATTTCTTCACATAATTATATGCATCTTCTTCCATTGCAAGCAAGTAGTATCCTGTTCATAAGAGATTTTTAGCCAAGGTGAGACCACTTGAGTGTGCCCCACAAATATCCTTGTGCACTTTGCATAGTGCCCATTCACCCTCTTGTCTTTCTAGACACCTTAGGAGGGAACCATCAATATGTCTTCTAAATAGGGTGTCTCCAAGGATGGTGTAATGGGCGCAGTGGCAGATGAAGGTTTGTTGTTGGGTATTGGTGAGGTGGGGAGGGATAATGCTGTCTCTTAGGTAGGTGAAGGTCTCTTGATACCAAGGGGATTCTGGACCAATGATTATACACACCATTTCAGACTTAGGTAGATCATATGCTGGTATGAAGAGGTGCTCGACCAAAAACTCACATTTCTGACAATGTGCCAGCATCTGAAGGAGAGAACCAATAGTAGCCATTGCATCTATGACCCTATTATTTGTGCGTGGAATTTACTCAAACTGGATTGTTGTGAAGTGTTGCTTTAGGTCTTCTACCATGCTGTGATAGGGAAGAAGCTTGTCACCTTTTGTTTGATACTCATCATTGACTTGTTTAATGACAAGTTGGGAATCGCCATAGACATGTAATTCCAATATCTTCCATGGAATGGCCAAACAAAGTCCAGTGATAAGTGCTTTGTACTTTGCAATGTTATTGGTGCATGCAAAAGCTATCTTATATGATTTAAGGATGCAATATCCTTATGGTGTGATCAACAATATGCCTGCTTGCGATTCATTCTGCATGCAGGAACCATCAAAATATAACTGCCATGTAGAAGATGTGGTGACAATCATTATGGACTCATCGGGAAATTTTGTGAGGATGGGGTTATCACCTTGAAGCAGAGCATCTTCCAGTTGATTTGCTATCACTTGTCCTTTGATTTCTTTTATATCCACATACTCGATGTCGAACTCACTCAGTAACACACCCATTTAGCAGTTCTTCCCATGAGTGCAGCCTTTGATAAGAGATACCTAAGGGGGTCAATTTTGCACAATTTTGTTTTGTTGTTAAGCATGTAATGTTGAAGCTTTTGAGTATTGAAGACAAGTGCCAAGCATGCTATTTCAATAGGGGTATAATTGAGCTCATACCCTACTAAAGTTTAGCTGATTTAGTAAATAGCATGCTCTTTTCCTTGATCATCTGACTGTGCCAATAATGCCCCTAGAGCCACTATGGTTGTTGATATATACAAAAGGAGTGGTTGTCCTAGAATAGGAGGCATAAGGACTGGAGGTGATGCTAGGTATTTCTTTGAGTTTCTCAAAAGCCTTCTAATATAGGCAATTGCATTTGAATTTAGTATCCTTGCGTAGTAAGTGTGCAAATGGGTGGCACTTATTTGTGAGCTGTGAAATGAAGTGTATGATAGATTTGGATCTTCCCTTGGAGGTTGTGTAGCTATTTGAGATTCTTTGGGGGAGGCATTTCTGATGAGGCTAAATAATGACTCTATCTTGATAGATTTTTTATACAATACTCCTGCCTAGGTCTTATGATTAGATGACATTGGATTATAATACTCTTTTAAGTTGATACCTTTTAAGTGTTTCTGAATTGGTTTAACTTATACCTAAGAATGTCATGTAATGATCTATCTATGAAAATATATGAAAATAACTATTAATATGTTTTGCATTATGTCATGTTAGCATTCGTATATACACATGTTTGTTGTGCATTAATATCATGATGCAGGGTCAGCAAAGGCGAAGTAAGGACAAATGGTGGTTCAAAAGATCATCAAATACATAACCGCAACACAAACCCAACTAAAGAAATGCAGTAATGATCACAACCACTTGATTGGTTCTTTACCAGATTGATTTATGAATATTTACAACTATTCTTAGTGGAGCTTATATCTAGGAGGCTAGTCATGCTATATTTTCTTAGTTGCAGGACATATGTTGTTCTGTTGTCCTCCACTGACTTCTTCTCTTGTTAATAAATCCCATTCACCTATTCCGTAGGAATGTGGTCGATTAGTTAGAAGTTTTTTATAAGTTTTCCTATAAATAAAGGGATCTCTCTCCTCTTGGGGATAGGAGAGAACACCCATAGTATCTTGTAATACATAGTCTTTTGGTACTGTTTTATATAAAGAGATCAATGCGATTTTGGATAATTAGATAATTGTAATATGAAGTTCTTGAGATACTCACTCAAGGGGGCCCACTCAGTGAGTAATATTTTGTATTTTTCAGTTAGTTTTATACTTCTGTAGCAGTTGTTTCTACAGTTGCCTATTCTTGCAGCCATAGGAAACAGTTCCCGTGTCTGTTCCTGTAGCCACAACAACAGAGTAGTTCCTACTGCCCACCAGAAATTTATCATTTAACAGTAGTCGTTTAAAGTAATTTCCAATTGTAAGATTAAAGTATTAGTTCATTTAAGATTCTATGTGTTTACTTTGAGAAGAATTCCCTTTTCTACAATCACAAAAGATGGTTGCAATATGAACTTGGTGCACATACAGTGCTAGCCCATTTCAAGTTTATGTCCCTGGTTGATAATTAAATGAGCCTTTGCCACAAGAAAAGTTAGCTATTTAAGAATATTTAATCTCTGAATTGTGATTTATTACCTATTTACCATTCCAGTTGCGAGTACTAACATTTTTGGTGCCGTTGCCAGGGATGGTGCCAAGCTAAGTATGTTGTAAACCATTAGTTTTAAGTTTTCTTAATTAGCTTTTTGAATTTCCTTCATTAATCTACATGCATAGGAGGAGAAGAGATGCATTAGGAAGATTTGTTCCCTTACATTCTACTCAAGATATAAGATCAGACCAAGCATCTGAAGTAAACCCTTTTGTAGAAACCTATGTGCTAAATGGTAGAGTCTTTAATTTATCAGAAGGAGACCTAGACTTCTTGAACGAACCCCCTAAACAAAACATTTTACCTCTAGTTATTTATCAGGGACCAATGGCGGCAAATCCTCCACCTCCACCTGTAAATCCAACATTTGAGTTCCCCATTCCTGATCTGCATGATAATGCAAATTTGAAAAACATACCAGCTTCTTCACTTCCAAAATTTCATGGGTTCGTAACAGAGGATCCAAACACCTTTCTTTTTGAATTTGATATCCTTTGCAAAAGTTATGATTATACCACTGATGCTCATAAACTCAAGTTATTCCCTGCTACTTTGAAAGAAGCTGCCTTGAGATGGTTTATGAGTTTAGGAAGAAATGTAATCACTACGTGGGAGGAAATAAAAACAAACTTCTTGGATAAGTATAAAGACTATTGCAGGGGAATGGACCAACATGGTGATGATATATTCAGAATGACACAAAAATAAGATGAGAGCCTGAAAGACTATTTGGAAAGGTTTTTATTTAGTGTCAGCAAATCCAAACATAGTAATCTAAGTGAAGATTCTATGAAGTTGATTTTTCTGAGGGGCATCAATGATGACTGTGTTGAATCCTTAGATCTAATGGGAGGAGGAGATATTACTCAAGTTCAATTGGATGATATCAGACAAATCTGTCAAAAGTATTCAAGAGCTGCAGCAAAAAGGGGAAGACACTATAGGCCTGGTTCTTCAATTCCGAAGTCATCTTCAACAGTCTCGAGAATGGAAATAACTCATTTGTTAAAGGATTTTAATGAAGATATAATTAATAATATGGCAACCCAATTGGATACACTGTAGGCAAAGAAGAAGCATGAGGAGGCAGAGGCTATGCTTGCTGAATTTTGTCCTCATTGTCGACAAAAGAAGAAGGACTGTAGATGCAAAATGTTAGCTAAAATTGATAGCCAACAGAGTTCCCCAGATTTCAAGCTTGTTTACGGAGATGATGAAATTTTTTTTTATGTTGCACAACAAAGGCCTTGGCCTCCAAGATAAGGTATGCCATAGGATCCATTGTCTTTTTTCTAATCCTTATATGAACTTCAATGCACAAAACAATTAGTGGCAACCACAATATTCCCAAAATTTTGGAAATTATACTCCTCAGTCTTGGAATAACTCTCATAATCCTTGGCCTAATTATCAGAATTCCTCATCTCAATGGCAACAACCACAAGAGAATTGGTCTCCCCCTCAAGGTAATTGGCAACAATCACCACAATGGAGGGGAGGACAACAATGGGAAAACTAGTCATTAGGTTTCCTGCAGCCACAATAGCCAGCTTTAATGCCACTGGCTCCTACTGCCACTTCATCCAAGCCAACCCAACTGCCAACTGAGCCTATTCCAAATCCAATTAATAAACCACAACAACAACAAGTTTTTTCAACTGATCCTAATAACTATCCTGCATACTCTCTCAATATAAGTGATATTCATTTGAGATTAGGGACAACATTTCCTACTCCATCTCCTCCAATCATAACAGAGTTACCAGGAGAGGAGACTTCTCAGGAAAGCATGCCTGATAAATTTGGAAATCTTGAGCAAGTTCAATAGTCTAAAACTTCAAATATACTTGTAAGAACACCCCCATTTCCTCAGCGATTACAGGTAGAAGTATCTAGGCAACAAAATGATATAGCTTTTGATCTTATTGATCAGTTAAAACCTATATGTGTTAAAATTCCACTATTTCAAGCTATTAAATATATCCCCATATATGGAAAATCTATTAAGGAGGCATGTCTGAAGAAACCTGGGAGGAAGAAAAAAGATCCAAAAATAGTGCATGTGGTAGGACAATTGGCTGATATTATGTTATGAAAAATAGCAATCCCTAAATACTCTGACCTAGGTAGCCCTATTGTCAAGGTAATTATTAATGGAACTCAAATAAAAAATGCCTTGATAGACCTGGGAGCAACAATAAATGTGATGACTAAGGATTTCATGCAACAACTCATCATTACTAATCTTAGATCAACTACAACGGTCCTGCAGCTTGCTGATAGCTCAACTGTTCGGCCTGGAGGAATGATTGAAGATATTGTTGTCACATTAGATTCTTGGGAATATCCTCTTGATTTCATAATCCTCTCTTCCAAGGCAACATTAGGAGGATATCCAATTATTTTGGGAAGACCTTGGCTGGCAACAACTAATGCATATATAGGTTGCAGATCTGGAGATATGACAATTTCAGATGGTATTACCACTAAAACACTTGCACTCTATTCTCCAACACAACCGTAACTTGATCAAGAACGAGTAGTGTGGCTAGACATAGGAGAAGAAACAGAGGAAATTAACTCTATACAACAACTAATGATGTTATCAAGGGACCCATTCATATCACTTCAAGAGGATGATACAATACTCTCTAACATCATAAGGAATCATTATGGAGCAACTCAACAGTCAATGGGTATACGAGTAAGTCCTTTGCATACCCTTCTTCTATCTACAGGCTTATTAAATTCTCCTACAGCCACATATATGTTTCACACATTGCTACCACAGGAGATTCAAACCTCTTGTCTGCCTGAAATATCTAATGCAGAATGAATAATTCAAATAGAAGTTGCTGCAGGGAGAAATCTAAATATAAATAATCAATTGGCATCAGATCAAAGATTGTCATTAACAGAATTACTCAAAGCCCAACAACAAGCTTTTGCATGGGATTATCAGGGCATGAAAGGATTAAATCCTACATTGTGTACCCATAGAATTTACATCAAAGAGGATTGTAAACCAATTAGACAGCCTCAACAAAGGATTAATCTTGCTTTAAGGGAAATAGTTAAAGAGGAATTGCAAAAATTGCTTCATGCAGGATTCATCTACCCTATTTTAGATAGTTAATGGGCTTCTCCTCTGGTTATAGTTCTAGAGAAAGGGGGAAAATGGAGAGTTTGTGTGGACTATAGGGAGCTCAACACTGCTACTAAAAAGGATCATTTCCCACTTCCATTTATAGATCAAGTGTTAGACTCTCTAGCAGGTAAGCAATACTTTTCATTTTTGGATGCGTTTAGTGGTTATAATCAAATTAGAATAGCTCCAGAAGATCAAGAAAATACTACCTTTACCTGCCTTTGGGGCACATATGCCTATTCAGTCCTTCCTTTTGGTTTATGTAATGCCCTTGCAACCTTTCAAAGGGTTGTCCTTAATATATTTTTAGACATATCTCATGATTGTATGGAAATATACATGGATGACTTTACTACTTATGGAACTACATTTAAGGAGGCATTAGAAAATCTGACAAAAGTATTGCAGTGGTGTGAATATCACAATTTATCCTTGAATAGTGAAAAATATTTTATGATGATGCAAGAAGGTATAGTATTGGCGCATCGAATATCTCAATCAGGTATTCAAGTGGATCCAGCCAAAATAGAAGTAATACTTGATCTTCCTACCCCTATTAAATAAAAGGATGTGAGAATTTTTCTAGGCCATGCAGGGTACTATAGGAGATTTGTCAAGGACTTTAGTCAAAAACCAGGGCCATCATATTATTTATTGATAAAGGAAGTTGAGTTTGAATGGACCGTTGCATTTGAAAAATCATTTTCTCAACTCAAACAAGCCTTAACTTAGGCCCCTATGCTCAAAGGACTTGATTGGTCAATTCCTTTTCACATTCATATAGATGCATCCAATTTTGCAATCAGAGCAGTTCTGGGGTAGAAGCAAGGAGTTTTTGAAAATGCGATTTATTACATCAGTAAAAACTTGCAAGGACCAGAACCGAATTACACTGTTACTGAAAAGGAGATGTTAGCTGTCATCTATACCCTTAATAAGTTTAGACACTATATAACTGGATATCAAATCTTTGTACATACTGATCATGCAGCCATCAAGTACCTCATAAACAAAAGATCCATTACAGGTAGAATGGCAAGATGGTTATTATTAATGCAAGAATTTGATATTACTATCATTGATAAACTAGGAAAAGCAAATGTAGTGGCAGATTTTCTGTCAAGGATTCACACACCAGACAATAAGTAGGTCATTAATGATTCCTTTTCAAATGAGCATTTGTTCTCCATCATTTTACATTGTCCATGGTATGTTGTTATAGCCAACTACCTAGCAGCTAACAAGACACCCCCACATTTCTCACCCAAAGAGAAAAGATTGCTAGTAGAAAAGAGTTTCAACTTCTCATGGATAGCAGATTGCTTATTTTATACAGGGCCAGACCAAGTGATGAGGCACTGTGTAAGAGAAGATGAGACATATGATATACTTCATGCCTGTCACGATGAACCTTGTGGAGGTCATTTTGCAGCCAAAAGAATAACTCTCAAGATATTAACTATAGGACACTACTGGCCAACCTTACACAAGGATGCAGTTAAATACACCAGGAAATATGACAGATGTCAAAGAATGGGTAGACCAACTCGGTCTGATGAAAGTGCCTCTCCACCCTTAGGTGGTTGTTACACCATTTGACAAATGGGGTGTCTAGACTTTGTTGGGCCAATTGATCCACCATCAAATGGTCGCTCTTACATTCTTGTTTGTACTGACTATGTTACTAAATGGGTAGAGGTCAAAGCCTTCAAGCATGCAAGAGATAATAAGGTGGCACAATTCTTATATGAAGAAATCTTCACTCGGTATGGAGTTCCTGGAGAAATAGTGACAGATAAAGGAGCACAGTTCACTTCCACTCTGATCACAACCTTAGTTAATGAATACAATGTCAGGTATAGTAAATCCACTCCTTATCATCCATAGGCTAATGGTCAAGTAGAGGTTACTAATAGAGAGCTCGAATCAATCTTGACCAAAACAGTAGCACTCAACATGAAATATTGGTCTAGCAGATTATTTGAAGTTGTATGGACATATAGAACCACCTGGAAAACTACAGTAGGGTTTACACCATTTGAAATGGTATATGGGACAAAAGAAATGATGCCCATAGAGTTTGAACATAAAACTTTGAGAACATCTATTTCTTTAGATATGACTTTGTCTGCAACACAAGAAGAAAGGCTCCTACAACTTAATGCTTTAGATGAAATAAGGAATTAGTCTGCCCTGTAGCATACTAAATCTGTACAAAACCAATGCATAAATTGGCATGATCGCTATATAAAGGACAAATCATTCCAGCCAGGAGATTGGGCTTTACTCTATGATTCTAGGTATAAAGATAATTTGGGAAAATTACAGACACGGTGGTTATGACCTTATGAAATAATTGAAACATTTTCTAATGGTGCTATCAGATTATCTACCATAGATCCTGTTAAGTTTAAATTGTTAGTTAACGGTCATCGATTGTGCCTATACCATAAACCTCTAAGCAAAGATGACTTCCTACGGCAATTTTCCACTACCAAGCATGTCGAGATTCCTGCAGCCACTGCAGATGGCTTTGCCGTCACCACTCCATCCTAATATCCTTGCTGCACGAGCATAATAAATACTTTCCCATCTAGCGGGTGTACTTTTTTGCATAATAAATATTCCCTTCCGTATTCACTCATTTCTTTCCTTTCACTCCATCCATTTCTGCATTGTCTTCGATGTATGACATCTCAAATATCTTCAAGCAACAATCATTCTCGTGTGACGCTCGTGTGTATTTATTCTTGTTGCATGTATATAATTAAATCATATTAAATCTAATCATGATATTTTGCATACTGTCCTTTCTCCATCCTCCTCCTCATGTGTGGACACCTATCAAACCTTAGGTTGGGGGGGGAAGTACACTTATAATTACTCTAGCAGATAATTTTGATGTCCTCTAGGAATGTCTTGGATTGCGTTTTTTTTTTCAAAATTCTCGTTTAAGGTGATATCTTGCATTTTGCTTGTCTGTTTGCTTAGAGTTATTTCTAGACTGCAGCTAGGTTCCGACTAAGTAAAAACATTGAGTATGCTATAGTGTAGAACATACTGCAGAAACTGAGCAGATTTACACCATTTTAAAGTTGAAAGTGTTATTGCTGTAATGGGTGGTCCACCTATTTGACATGAGCCGACAGTCCATGAAGTTCTCCTTCAAGACCAGGATTGTGAACCAGTATTTAGGAATAGTTGATGGATGGATTATTTCTTAAAGTTGATGGAGTTTAATGAAGAAATTGCAAGGGAATTTACCCGCACACTGTCAAATGAAGAAGCTCAGGTAAAAGGTTTAAGAGTGGTGGCTACAGAGGTAATTGGGCTACTAACAGATGGGGAGAAGTACTCAAAGTCCAAGGATGCATGCAGTGCAAGGGAAAAATTTACACGTCTAGGAGACCCCCCATTAGTAGTAGATAGGCAAGGAGCTAGGTGAGAATCGCTTTCGCCTGAATGGAGAGTAGTGGCATTGTATGTTTTAAAATATTTAACCTACGAAGGAAGGTTTTCATGTTTGCATTCTCATCACTTCAAGCTCCTAAGTCGTCTGCGCCATGGAAGAAGGATGAATGTTCTAAGCTTATTGTACAAACTTCTTTCTATAAGTGCAACAAAGACCCAAAAAGGTAGGCCTCACTCTATTTCTCATCATTGTCTAATCAAGCTTTTAGTTGAAAAACCTTGAGAGATGTTTCTCCAATGCTCTAGAATGAATTTGTTGAAACCAAAATGTTTAGGGTAGAGCACATAGTTATAGAGGAACCACTTTCATCTCAGGAACAAGAAAAACTTGTAGAACTTGGTTCCCCTCTTGAACCCTCATCCTCCTTGAAGTGCTTAGAACAAAATCTTCCTGCAGTAGGGGAACCCTTACAAAAAGAAGCTGAAGCAGGGGTTCCTCCTCAAGGTTCAAGAAAAAATAGGGTTGCCACATGAAAGGAAAAGGGCAAATAAAAACAAGTTGATATAGAGCAATAACTGTCGAAGTAGTTGAAGAATTGGCTACAGGAAGTGTTCCTGTAGCCGAAAAAGGAAAAAATCAAAGAAGTAGTGGTAGGCTTTGTGAAAAGTTTAAAAGAAGAGACCAACCCATAGAGCCACATATTACAATATTAACTGACTCTCCAGAACAAGAACAACACAGTCCACTCCATGATGATATCCCTCCTTCTCTTCCAAATGAACCTCAGAGAGACCATGAAGAAGAAGAAGAATCATAAAATATTAAGGAAGAACAAGAACTACAATTTCAGGAAGAAGGAGAACTCCAAGATATTGAGTAGCCTCAGAAGGAAGTAGGTTTTGAAAGATTGGACAACTTAGCATCTGTTGTAGAGCAGGTCATTGAAGCAGGGGGAAAAGTAGAAAGTAAGAAACCTAAAGCACATGTTCATAGGCCACCTACTTCCCTTACTAGTCATGCAACAGGACTTTCTCTTTATGATGATTGGGAACTTGAAAAGGTAAAGATGCAATTGATTACCAGAAGAAATCTATTGAGAAAAAGGATGAGGAAATAGCCCAGCTTAAAGCTAAGGTGGAAATAGTAGCCTCCATGGTACCACAACTGATGCAATGCCGAGCTCCTCCTCGTGTTTACTCTCTATACTTAAAAGAGCAATACATTAGCTTCCAAATGATGAGGATTGTCAGAGATTTAAGTCCCTCATTACAAACACTAGAAGAATTTTACAATGCTTTTCAGACATCTCCTACAGCAATCAAGAATCTACTCTATGTACTATATGTGCATAATTATGTTTTTCCTAATAATGTTGATTGGAACCTTCTCCTTTACATTGGAGATATCCAATTGAGGGCTCTTATGTCCTGGATATAGAATGAGATATCAAGGGGAGAATAGTTTCAGGTGCATCACAAGGAAGAGCTTGAGCTTTCATTACCCTTAAGGTCTAAATCAAGGGAACCCAGGAGACTTTACTTTGATTGGCAGAAGATTGTATACGAGCCAGATTATACAAAGGAAATCCTACGCTTAAGGGAATAAGTGTATAGAGAATATGAACAAATGGCTCCAAGGGAAGGACAAGAGACAATAGGACATGTAGTACAATGTTGGAATGACCTAACAGATGAGTTGAAACAATCTAAGCCACACTCTGCACAAAATTACCATGCAACATTAAATAGAGCGCCAAAGTATATGCACTTGGGAAGAACAAAGGGACGACATTGGCTGCCTCTCAGCTTTCAGCCTCCAATCCTCCTATGGCCATTGATGGGATGCAGGGATAGTGATCCACCATACAGTGAAGCAAGAGAACGTACTAGGTGGAAAATATTGGATAAAATGAAAGGATTCTATTGGAGCTTATCTAAAGGCGGTTCTGGATAGGTTACCCTAGACAATTTCTGAATCAATGCTAGAATCCAAATTTTTCCTATTGTTGGTGAATCAGCAAGAAGTTAGGTTAGGGGGAGATGATGAGCCTAAATAATGGCTCTATCTTGATAGATTTTTGATACAATACTCCTACCTAGGTCTTATGATTAGATGACATTTGGATTATAATACTCTTTTAAGTTGATACCTTTTAAGTATTTCTGAACTGGTTTAACTTATACCTAAGGATGTCATGTAATGATCTATCTATGCAAATATTTGAAAATAATTATTAATATGGTTTGCATTATGTCATGTTAGTATTAGTATATATACATGTTTGTTGTGCGTTAATATCATGATGTAGGGTCAACAAAGGCGAAGTAAGGACAAATGACAGTTCAAAAAATCATCAAATACATAACCGCAACACAGACCCAGCCAAAGAAATGCAGTAATGATCAAAACCAATTGACTGGTTCTTCAGTAGATTGATTTATGAACATTTACAACTATTCTTAGTGGAGCTTATATCTAGGAGGCTAGTCATGCTATATTTTCTTAGCTACAGGATATATGTTGTTCTGTTGTCCTATGCTGATTTCTTCTCTTGTTAATAAATCCTGTTCACCTATTCTATAGGAATGCGGTCGATCAGTTAGAAGTTTGTTATAAGTTTTCCTATAAATAAAGGGATCTCTCTCCTCTTAGGGATAGGTGAGAACACCCATAGTATCTTGTAATACACAGTCTTTTGGTACTGTTATATGTATTTTTCAGTCAAGATGAAATAAAGAGATCAATGCGATTTTGGATAATTAGATAATTGTATTCTGAATTTCTTGAGATACTCACTCAAGGGAGCCCACTTGGTGAGTAATCCTTTGTATGTTTCAGTTAGTTTTATACTTCTGTAACAGTTGTTTCTCCAGTTGTCTGTTCCTGCAGCCATAGGAAATAGTTCTTGTGTCTGTTCTTGCAGCCACAACAATAGAGTAGTCCCTGTTGCCCGCCAGAACTTTATCATTTAAAAATAGTTGTTTAAAGTAATTTCAAATTGTAAGATTAAAGTATTAGTTCATTTACGATTATGTGTGTTTACTTTGAGAAGAACTCCCTTTTCTACAATCATAAAAGATGGTTGCAATATGAACTTGGTGCACATACTGTTGGCATTATGTGAACCGGTATGAGGACATGATGACATTGTATGTTGTCATTGATGTCAATATGCTGAAGAGGATAGAACCGGTATATGTGAGAACCTGTATGTTACCAAGAACCTGTATATGTGAGAACCGGTATAACACTGTGAACCGACATTTGTGCCAAAGTGAAGCAGTGTGTTTGTTTAAGGTGAACCAGCATGTGGAACCGACACATGGAAGCTTTGTATGACTACCGGTTTATAGTCTCAACTTTAGAGTTTCCGATTGAAGTGCCTCAAGCCTGTGTGACTCAATCGGTGACTTTGTGTGATGAGTTAGAATTGTAATGGAGAACAGATTGTGTTGCCATGTTAGCCTTGTGCGCATGAAGGATCTTGCATGAAGGAGATTATCCCTATCTACCTCGGGAATGTGGGAAGTCTGTAAACGGTGATAACGTGTGATGGGTTATCAACCGCATGAAACCGGTGGAAAATGAACGATGGAGAATGTCTTGAGATTGGTTCAAGACTATTGCATTTAATGCAATGTGCTCAACGGTCAGGATTGAACCATTTGAATTGCTTAACCTAACAGGTTTAGGGTTTAGGGTTTATGCTACCGACCTATATGTTTCCTATAAGGTTGATGTTGTGTTTCTTTTTGAGGTTGTTGGCAAAAGTTGTGTGTGTATCCAAAAGAAGAGATACGTGATTCTTGCCAGACTAGAAGAGAGAAGTGATACCTACAGAGTGTAAGTGTAGAAGGTGAAGAGGAGCTAAAGTGGTTCTGCATTGGCATTGAGTGCTGTTACCAGATCATTGTAATACCTGTTGATCTCTAACCACTTCAATAGTTGGGAAATCCCTTAATAGGGTAGCTTTAACCGTCTTACTATAAATCCTTTAACAGGGTGACTCAAAACTATTGACTTCTTGAAATCCTCTAACAAGGTAACCTTTAACAAGGTTTAACCCTTAACCGGGTATTCTAGCCATCCCTTAACCGGGTGATCCCTAACAGGATCGGTTCCTAACAGAACTTGTTGTATCAATCTTTAATCGGACAAGGCTCCTAATAGAGCGGACTTCTAAAGAGTTCAAAAATAGCTTGTGGATATTCATCCCCACCGTGGTTTTTTCCAGTTGGGTTTCCATGTGAAAAATATGTGTGTCATATGTGATGTCTTTCATGTGATGTTATGTTGTTTTCTATCAAGCGGTGAATCATGTTGATCTAGTTGTATATATATATATCTTTGATGGTAGATTACCTGTTCATGCACTAGGGTGAAATGGAAATGAAGTATTAGATTGTATGAGAAGATAAGTGTCAACCGGTTTATGCTTGTCTCAGTTATTCTGGGTTTTGCTGGTTATACTCTATTTAAGACCGGAGTTACTGTCTATTTGCCTATGCATAGTGTCTGTTGACAAACCAGTTTTAGGATTGTGCTTTTGCCTATACTAATTCACCCCCCTCTCAATACTGGTTTGGTACTATCCATTCATCATTGAGTTATCAATTGGTATCAGAGAATCATCCAGGTCCTCTGTGTTATAAGCTTAACCGCTTGAGGTAAAGATCCCAGTCTAATGATGAAGAGGGAAGGTCCAAAGTTCAATAGAGAGAATTTCAGTATATGGAAAGTTAGAATGAAGATATACATCATAAGCAAGGGTGATCAACACTGGAGCTATGTTGAGAATGCCTATGTTGCCCCTACTGGTACTCTCACCGATGACCAAAAGAGAGAGATGTACGAGAATGGGCAAGTCATGGAAGCCCTAATTAGTAGTTTATTTGACATTGAGTTTATTGATGTCCAAGATAAGGTAAATCCCAAAGAGGTATGGGATACTCTTGAAAATATCTATGGCAAAGATGAGCATGTAAAACAAGCTAAGGAAGAAAGCCTTAGAGGGAAGTTTGAAGACATGCAAATGGTTGAAGGTGAGACCATTCAACAGTATGGAATACGAATCAAAAATGTTGTCGGAGATATCAAGAGTGTAGGTGGTAAAATGGAAGATTCCACTATGGTAAGCAAAGACCTGAGATCCTTATTACCAGTCTATGCAATAAGGGTTGCTGCTATTCAGGAGTTGAGATCAATAGACAAGACTAAGGTATCCCTAGACTCCATCATTGCAAAGCTGACAGCCTATGAGCTAAATAATTTTGATGGCAGTGTCCAAAAGACTGAATCAATTTTTAAAGCTTCTGCTGTACCATCCAGAAAAGGAAAAGAAGCTAGCACTAGTGGTGAACCAAGACAGAGCAGAGAAATGGATGATAAGGAGATTTTGATGGCATTTGAAGCTCTTCTTGCCAGGAAACTTCCTAAAGGAACCGGCGAATATAGAGGTAAGCTCCCTTTGAAATGCTTTTCTTGTAACTAGATAGGACATATTGCTGTAAACTGTCCTAATGGCAACAACACGGACAAACCAGAAAGGTTCAAGAAATTCAAAGGAGGAAACCGAAGAAACTGTTTTGTGGAAGTTGATGAAGGTGTCACAGATGAGGAATCAGAAGATGAAGAAAATGAAGACATTGTGTTTGTTGTTGTCAAGGAAGATGTGTCACACAAAAAGGCTCTTGTCTACCGCTTTGATAATTCCAATGAGTGGATTATTGATAGTGGCTATTCTCACCATATGACGGGTGACCAGAGCAAGTTTCTATCCTTGGAAGAGTATGATGGTGGTGTGGTTTGCTTTGGCAATGATGCACCATGTATGGTCAAAGGCAGAGGGTCCATCTCTTTGAATGAAAAGCGTAGTCCAGACAATGTGTATTGGGTTGATGGTCTCAGACACAACCTTCTGAGTGTTGCCCAGCTGAATGACAGTGGTCTCACTTTGGAATTAAAGAATGGAGTGTGCAGAATCAAAGGAAAGAATAGTGAATTGGTGGCCACTGGCATGCAGACCAAAGGTAACCTATTTCAGCTGAATGCAAATATAAGTACATGTCTTATGGCTAAATTTGATGATAGCTGGATATGGCATAGGAGACTCTGCCATGTAAACTTTGATAATATTGTGAAGGCTAGTAAGATCAAGGCAGTTAGAGGGTTGCCGGTGCTGAGCAAACTAGAAAATACCTTGTGCAAAGAGTGTCAACTAGGGAAAATGTTTTCCTCAACCTTTAAAGGTAAACCTTTCACTGCTGACAATTTGCTTGATCTTGTGCATACTGATTTGTGTGCTCCTATGAAAACTAGGAGTGTGTAGGGTGATAGGTACTTCATGATTCCCACTGATGACTGCCCAAGAATGATGTGGGTCACATTCTTGAAAGATAAGTCTAAAGCTTTTGTAAAGTTCAAAGCTTTCAGAGCATTAGTGGAGAAGGAAAGCGGTAAAAGGATCAAGTGCCTGAGAACTGATCAAGGAGGGGAATTCACTTCTGGTGAATTCAACAAGTACTCTAAAGAATATGGCATCAAGAGGCAATTGTCTTCCCCCCAGACTCTACAGCAGAATGGCTTAGCAAAGAGGAATAACCGAACTGTGGTTGAAGCAGCTAGAACTATGTTGATTCAAGGAAAGGTAGCTCACACCTTTTGGAGAGAAGCGGTGAGCACTGCAGTCTACACAATGAACCGAGTACTCATTAAGAAAGGTAAGGATAAAACTCCTTATGAGTATTGGACTGGTAAGACACCTGTGGTTAGCTACTTTAGAGTGTTTGGTAGCAAATGTTACATCAAGAGGAGCGAACACTAGAGCAAATTTGATGTGAAATGTGATGAGGGAATATTCCTAGGGTATTCCACCAAGAGAAAAGCTCTCAAGTGTTTCAATAATAGGACTTAAAGAATTATGGAAAACATCAATGTAAGAGTTGATGAAACCTCTGAGAAAACTGAGGAAACCGATAGTGAGCAAGTGGTAAATGAACTGGTTGTCAGTCAATTGAGTACCAGTAACAGTGTTCCTACACTGGTAGATGTAGATGCTGATACTAATGGAGATGAGGATGAAGAAGGAAAGCAAGAGGAATCTATCAAGACCATTCCTCAGTATGTCAAGCTAAATCATGATCCTAAGCAGATCATAGGAGATAAGGATGTAGGAATCCTTACAAGAAGAAAGGTCAGAGAAAACTCATGTATGATCTCTGAATTTGAGCCTAAATAATTCAAAGAGGCACATAAAGATGAAGAATGGATCAAGGCAATGGAAGAGGAACTTGACCAGATAGAGAGAAATGGTACATGGTCTTTGGTACCCAGACTGGAGCATAAAAATGTCATTGGCACCAAATGGGTTTTCAGAAATAAGCTGAATGAGGATGGCACAGTGATTAGAAACAAAGCTAGACTGGTGTGCAAAGGATATGCCCAAGAAGAAGGAGAAGACTATGGAGAAACCTTTGCTCCTGTAGCCAGATTGGAAGGAGCTCGTATGCTTCTTGCATATGCAGCTTTTAAAGGATTCAAAGTATATCAAATGGATGTAAAATCTGCATTCCTAAATGGTGTACTTAAAGAGGAGGTGTATATAGAGCAACCAGATGGGTTTGCTCTATTTGAAGATAGTGACATGGTATGTAGGCTACATAAAGCCTTGTGTGGTCTAAAGTAGGCACCTAGAGCATGGTATGAATGCCTGCACTCCCATCTTGTGAAGTTGGATTTAAGAGAACAAGCAAAGATAGCAATATCTACTTGAAGTCTGAAGGAGATCAGATCTTGATCTGTGAGGTATTTGTTGATGACATTATCTTTGGTGGAGATGACAAGATGAGTCACGAGTTTGCAGATGAGATGAAGAAAGAGTTTGAGATGTCACTCATAGGGGAGATTAAGTTCTTCATTGGACTGCAGATCCAATAGATGAAAGATGGAATCTTTATCACTCAATCCAAGTATGTCAAAGAGGTGTTGAAGACCTTTGGCATGGAAGATAGCAAACCGGTTGGTACATAGATGGTGACCGGTTGTAAACTATCCAAAGAGGATGACTCAGCATTGGTTGATGAGAAGGAATACCGATCAATGATTGGTAAGTTGCATTATGTAGTGCATAGTAGACCAGATATTGCACATGCAGTTGGCATTACTGCAAGGTTCCAGAAAAGTCCAAGAGAATCCCACTTGGTTGCAGTCAAGTGGATTCTTAGTTATCTGAAGGGAACTATTGATTATGGATTGTGGTATCCATATAGCAAGGATTTCAATTTGAAAGTATTCACAGATGCTGATTGAGTAGGTAATGTGGATGACCTGAAGAGCACAACTGGTGGTGCATTCTTTCTCGGTGGTAGACTGGTCTCATGGATGAGTAAGAAGTAGAGTTGTATCTCTCAGTATACAATGGAAGCAGAGTATGTTGTAGCTTTCATGAACTACACTCAGACAACTTGGATGAAACATGTATTAAATAGCTTCAAAGCTCCTGTATCTGAACCGGTAAGTATATTTTGTGACAATACTAGTGCAATTAACATCTCCAAGAATCTGGTTTTACATTCTAGAACCAAGCACTTTGAGCTTAAATATCATTTCTTGAGGGAAAAGGTTCAGAACAAAGAGATTGCACTAGAACATGTTTCCAGCAAGGAGCAGTTAGTAGACATATTCACCAAGCCTCTTCCAAAGGTTACATTTATGTACTTAAGAGATGAATTAGGGGTGCTGCCCCTTCAAGAAGTTAACTAAAGGTATATTCTCCACATTAGTCAAGTATTGCATAGTCAATTTTTTTTTTGGGATTGATGTGTTGAAGGATGCTACTCCTCAGGGGGAGCAACATAATGGAACAGGGAAGCTTGTGCCTCCACTTTGGCATTGTTGTCAAAGGGGGAGAAGAAGTGAAGTAGAGAAGATATCTGTAGAAATTGGGGGAGAAGATGTGAAGCGGAGAGATATCTTTGTATATTGCCATCAATGCCAAAGGGGGAGATTGTTGGCATTATGTGAACCGGTATGAGGACATGATGACATTGTATGTTGTCATTGATGTCAATATGCTGAAGAGGATAGAACCGGTATATGTGAGAATCGGTATGCTACCAAGAACCTGTATATGTGAGAACTGGTATAACATTGTGAACCGACATTTGTGCCAAAGTGAAGCACTGTGTTTGTTTAAGGTGAACCGACATGTGGAACTAGCACATGGAAGCTTTGTATGACTACTGGTTTGTAGTCTCAACTTTAGAGTTTCTAGTTGAAGTGCCTCAAGCCTGTGTGACTCAATCGGTGACTTTGTGTGACGAGTTAGAATTATAACGGAGAATAGATCATGTTGCCATGTCAGCCTTGTGCACGTGAAGGATCTTGCATGAAGGAGATTGTCCCTATCTACCTCAAGAATGTGCGAAGTCTATAAACGGTGATAACATGTGATGGGTTATCAACCGCATGAAATTAGTGGAAAACTAATGATGGAGAACATCTTGAGATTGGTTCAAGACTGTTGCATTTAATGCAATGTGCTTAACGGTCAGGATTGAACCATTTGAATTGCTTAACCTAATAGGTTTAGGGTTTAGGGTTTATGCTACTGACCTATTTGTTTCCTATAAGGTCGATGTTGTGTTTCTTTCTGAGGTTGTTGGCAAAAGTTGTGTGTGTGTATCCAAGAGAAGAGATACGTGATTCTTGCCAGACCAAAAGAGAGAAGTGATACCTGCAAAGTGTAAGTGTAGAAGGTGAAGAGGAGCTAAAGAAGATCTGCATTGGTATTGAGTGCTGTTACCAGATCATTGTAATACCTGTTGATCTCTAACCACTTCAACAGTTGGGAAATCCCTTAATAGGGTAGCTTTAACCATCTTACTGTAAATCCTTTAACAGGGTGACTCAAAACTATTGACTTCTTGAAATCCTCTAACAAGGTAACCTTTAACAGGGTTTAACCCTTAACCGGGTATTCTAGCCATCCCTTAACCGGGTGATCCCTAACAAGATCGGTTCCTAACAGAACCTGTTGTATCAGTCTTTAATTGAACAAGGCTCCTAATAGAGCGGACTTCTAAAGAGTTCAAAAATAGCTTGGGGGTATTCATCCCCACCATGGTTTTTCCTAGTTGGCTTTCCATGTGAAAAATATGTGTGTCATATGTGATGTCTTTTTCATGTGATATTATGTTGTTTTCTGTCAAGTGGTGAATCATGTTGATCTAGTTGTTTATATATATATATATATCTTTGATGGTAGATTACCTGTTCATGCACTAGGGTGAAATGGAAATGAAGTATTAGATTTTATGAGAAGATAAGTGTCAACCGGTTTATGCTTGTCTCAGTTATTCTGGGTTTTGCCGGTTGTACTCTGTTTAAGACCGGAGTTACTGTCTGTCTACCTATGCACAGTGTCTATTGACAAATTGGTTTTAGGATTGTGTTTTTGCCTGTACTGATTCACCCCCCCTCTCAGTACCAGTTTGGTATTATCCGTTCATCATTGAGTTATCACATACAGTGCTGCCCCATTTCAAGTTTACGTCCCTAGTTGATAACTAAATGAGTCTTTGCCACAGGAAAAGTTAGCTATTTAAGAATATTCAATCTTTGAATTGTGATTTATTACCTAGTTACCATTCCAGTTGCAAGGACTAACAATTTCCATGATGGCTTTCACCTTTGTAGGATGAAATTCTATGTGAGAGACTTATAAAGCACTGAGAGGGGGGTGAATCAGTGACAACAAAAATAATACCAATTTAAACACTGACTGGTAAAGATATTTAACCAACTTACTAAATATTATGCATGCAATCCAAAATAATATTAAAGAATCCATAACAAGTAAAACATCCACCATAACACAAGTATTTATACGTGGAAAATCCAACTGGGAAAAACCATGGTGAGATAGGATTCACAAGTTAACTATCTGCAGTAATAGGTAACTGACCGGTTAAGGTCTACAAAGTGCTTTTCTAGGAGTGAATCCTGTTAAAGATCCCAAAGTCCTATTAGGAGCTATACCCTGTTAGGAGTAACCTTGATAGAGGATTTAAAACCCAAACTAATGGATCAGCTTGTTAGAGGATTTGTACAATGAAGCTTGTTTGAGCTTAACCTATTAGGGGATTTGACTATTGTAGTGATTAGAAAACAATAGGTGGTGTGATCTAGAAGTAGCACAACTTACTTGAATAGATCCTCTTCTGCTCACTCAAAACTACATCATTGACATACTATGCAATGCCTTCAGTAAATCGCAACAACTTAGCCCTTCTATCTCGAATCATAAAAATAGTTCATCACAAAATCATTATATAGACATTAGATTTCATTTCGGCTCAGGAATAACATCATAATTTCCTAGGTGCAGTGTATCTGGACAATCTAACATAACACATCACAGATTGCCACCAAATCAGTCAGTTAGAGATAAATCATCACGACCAGTGATAACTCATCACACAATCAGTGAAACTGGTTGGAACATCGATACTGATTAAGAGTTAACCTCTTCCAACTCATAGACCGATTGTCCTCCATTTGCTTATTTGATGATCTCCATTGAATCTCCAAGCTGGTGTCATGCCATTCCTGCATATACCTTTTGTCTACATATACCGGTTAGACACCCTCAAACCTGATTGAACTTTACTACACAAATAATATTGGTTTTGCAATACAAAGACTTTAGGAGTAATACTGGTTTGTCTTAACTAAGATGACTAAGACAATGTGAACATATGTGTGTGTATACATGCTCCACCAATGACAACACATGAAGTCATCCATTACAATCATCATCAAGCCAACAATCTCCCCCTTTGGCATTGATGGCAACACTTAGAAATTTTTACAACTTTACAACTAAGTGTGCTTACAAAACTTGTACAAACATATTTCTACCCCCCTTAACAATACATACAAAATTTTCACAACACATACATATTTCTACTCCCCCTTTGACAACAATGCCAAAATGAAAAGTAAAATACATATACATTATATCAAAATTTGCATCAAAAATTACATATACAAAATATAAGAGTCTGTATCAAGGAGTGTTCACTGCAATTTTCAAGAAAATGTCACTGAAAATGATCTTCATCTGAGTAAATTCATTTTCCCATGTTTCCAATAATATTTTAGTAACCTCAATGGTTGTCATAACTTGTGCAATGAATTCTTCCATTGCATCCACTGTGCTCATCTCTGGAGTTGCGAAAACCACTTTTGCATCCCTATAAGCCCATTGTAAGATGCCCACTTTGGGTGTCAACTGGTTCTTGAGTTCTTTCAAGGATTAGAGTCTCTTAGCCTATTCACAATCATAGATATCTAATCGATTTTGCAAATCATTAACTGATTTTCCAAATGCTAAGCTTGAATCCTGTAAAGCTATGTAGGCAGTACATATCCTTTCTAATTCTTGTTCTGTCTCTTCTCACCTCTTCTTCAAATTAGTATAAAAAAATGAAATGGTAGATGTATAGGCCAGTATCCTTCCTCCAGTTTCAATAGCAGTCTTCAAAAGATCTTTATTCAGGGATAAGGCAATCTTCCCTGTATCAGTATCTTTCATTATTTGCTCTCCTCTTTTTCTCCTATAATTCTTCTTAGCTAAAGTCTGAGCAGCTTCTTCAAAAGACTTCTGTTGGTCAGAAGCATCAACAATCAACTGACCAAGCTTGTCGATAGGAGTTGACAAATTCCCAAAGTTAGTCTCTGGTAGAAGACTTGACAGAATCTCAATGATAGTTTGAATTGTTTCAACTTCTTTAATCTGCTATTTCAATCTTTTATTTTGAGCTCTAGATTGCATCACTGTTGCAATCTCCATGAGTTTAGATGCACTCATATTATCTACATCTATAGGCCCTTTGATGCCTATTGAGTCATCCTCATCATCAATTTGCTTCTTTACCTTTCCTTTTTCCTTTTCATCTGGTAACTTCTCCTTTGTTTGTTTCTCTTGTGTATCTGTTGTAACTGATGGCAATTTATTTCCTACTTGGTGTTCTTTTTTAGGTGGCGGTTGAATATCCACACTAGGTTCAATGACCAGTGCTTCAATTGCTTCCTGTGTAACAGTAATGACCGGTTGTTGTAAAGGTTCCATAACTGGTTCAATGATATTACTAGTTGTATCGATAGTGTCCTAGATTTCATCAGTATAATCCACAAAGATAACCGGTAGAGAAGTAGTGTCATCCTTATGCTTAATAAGATAGACAATATCTGGTGTAACAATCTCTTCTTCATCTAACTCCGATTGAGCTCCAATGTCTGTTTGATCAGTTTTATGAGACTTCATTTGCTCATGCATCCTTTGAATATTTCTAGCTATCTGATGAGTTTCAAACTTCAATAGATTGAACCTTTCCACTCAATAACTTCAATCTTCTTGCCTTAGAATGAAATTGCCCTTTGAAATTATCAAGCAATTTTAATAATTCATCTCTGCGCAATTCAGGAAAATATTGAATGAAAATACTATCAATAATTTCTTGATCTTGTTCAACAACCATTTTCCACTTATTTGCAAGAATTGAATACAAAGAATTAGAAATATCCTTTTCAATATCCTGAGGCAATCGATTGTATTGACACAAGTGATTGATTACCTCTTGAACAATTTATTGCTTCTGATCATCATCAAGTGAATCAAAATATTCTTTCACATTATCAAATTTATTCCTTCCTAATGTTTTTATAGTTCTCTCAAAATCAGTCATAGGTTTGTAAGATAAACCATTAATAGGAATACTTTGCTTTGAGGTGTCTCCTACTGGTTTGGCTTTCTTACTAGTTTATTTCATCTTCTTTGATTCCTCTTGAATGTAGGTATCCTCAGATTCTACTTGAAGAATGAGTTGCCTACCTCTCTTCTTCATTGCAATTTTCTTCTTAGCATATACTTTGGGTACCGGTTCCTTTTTGACTTGAACACTTCTTGTCACCCTTGTACCGGTAGTCACTGAAGGTGCTTGCTCAACTTTCTTCTTCTTCTCTTTGGTTGTATTGGATTCAACAGGTGCAATTATTTTTTGGTATGATCCCAGTCTTTTCTTCTTCTTATCCTTGGGAGATGCCAAAATTTTGTTGGCATATCCAATTAAAAAGTCATAGTTGACTTCATAACTCATTTCTTCCATCTCATCTTCCCCGGGTTCTATGTCCTCCATAAGATAAAAGTGCGGTAACTCTGAAATAGATGTCTTTTGCTAAGTGTTTCACCACATCTTCAAATAGCCTCAACCTCATGCTCATCTTCTTTTGGAACTCATTAAAATATTTGTTTACAGTAGCAGAAAATGTGTTCTTTACAACCTTAATGTTTTTCTTGATTTGAGCAGTTACCAGTATGTCCTTTGACCATTTAATGTCACCAATTCCCAGTAGGAAATTATAAAAATAGAAGAATAGACCAATCAATAATTGACCATATTTGAACCTTTGACTATTGTCTTTCTTAATTGATTGAAGGTTCAACATCAATTGGCTCCTTATTGCCTCACATAGGTCATAATCTGCATTCTCAGCAATCATCCTGTAAGCTGCATGCACAACAGTAGATGACACACTATTCATTCTACTGGAATAAAATATCCTATAACCAATGACCATAGTTGCAAGTCTAACTGCTGGGTCTTTAGTGTTGTTGATTGAAAACACACAACCGTTAGAGGTAGTCTAAGTTAGTGTAACCACAGTCTCTTTTGAATTTTTCCTCAGCTTTGGAACTTCACCGGTTTGCCAAAAACTAGTCACTGCATGAATTGCTTCCTTCATGATTGTGTGTGACCTGTCAAGATACATATTTTCTCCATGCACATGACTAAGAATTATCCTAACATGTTCTTCTTCAAAATCTTCAAGAAAATATGTCGCATTGTGAAAACCCTTTTCATAAACCCTAATGAACTCGGGTTTGATTTTCTCGCTTTTATCACACAAGGATTTCAGTTGATAATAAATTGACAATGATTCTAAATCCTCAATTTTATAGTCAATGTAATTGGATAAATCACCTTTGATCATAACACCATCAGGAACTTGAGATAATGCATTATATGATACTATTTTATCTGATTCCATAAACTCCATAGGTTCAACAGTAATCATAAGTCTCTCTACTTGCTTAGATGATGATGCCATTTCGTATAAACTCGATGTGAGAGAGATTAACAAAGGAATACCTAAATTCCTCCGCACTTGCAAGGTTTCTGGTTGATCTCTCGAATGTACACCCGTTTCTCCTTTACTAATTTTCAAATCCGATTCAATCTTTTGATCCACAACACAAATCCGTTTACAATCAACTAGCAATTCTCTTTTTTGCTCTATAGGTGCTCAATAACTCTCCTTCGAATGCAATTAGGGTAAAAATAACATAGTAAAAATTGCTTTTATAAGCTTTACCCATTGCATTAATTTCTCAACCAATAGGGTAACAAACCCTAATATATCGCTTAACAGAACTTCCCAATTTTGACAAGTATATAACCGGTTGACAATCTTTTGAAAACCGACAGATAATGATATCAAGAATTCTCACAAAATAACTCAAAATGCAAAAACTCTCTTACCAACATTCTTCAAGGGGTCTAGAAGTAGATTTACCGCTATGCTCCCCTTAGGCCTGTTTGAAAGGCTTAATTCACCGGTGCAAGATTCTTCACACTAGGTGAAGGGATAGATTCTTCTGCAGGCTTGTCCTCACTCTTCTTTTTCTAGATTTTGTTCATCTCCTCTTTGGTTTCCTTGACATTGACCTTATTCTCACCTTTCTGATCTTCAGAGTGGTTGACTGGTTTGTTATTCCTAGTTCTACAAAAATTTTCCATGTGACTCGGTTTGTGACAATGATAGCAAGCCATCCCAGATGATCTCCAAGGTCCTGCATTACCTCTTCCAGTTCTCCTTCTGTAGTTCATAGCCACATGTCCATAATTATTACAAATGGTGCAAATCACATTTGTTACCTTTTCCATTTCAAATGGACTAAACCGGTTGACATAGGGTTTCTGCCAATTCATGTTTCCCTGATTGTCATAGGTTCTTCTCCAGTCACCATTAGGTCTTGGATTCATGTGAGGTGCTGGATTGTTTGCTCCACATCTGCATTCAACTGATCTATGTCCATACATGTTGCATGTAAAACAATGACCTTCAAATCTTATATACCTAGCATTTGCATTATAGCCTGTATTCTCATTAGGTCTGCTTCTACACACATTAGCAGTATGTCCATGTTTGTGATAGATAAAGCAAATGGGTTTTAAAGCTTTCTTATCGGTAGCCTTGTTAGCCTTAGGAGCAGTTTCACCTTTGTGTATGTTTCTCTTTGTACCGAAAGATTCTCCTTTCTTAGATGTATTAAAACCAAGTCTAGATGTGTCACCTTTCATCCTCTGAGATTGGATCTGCTCATCCAGCATAGAAGAACTCTTATTGAACTTTTCAAGCTTTCCATTAGCCTTAGTGAGCTCTCTGGTAAGATCTTCATTGTATTTTGTCAGAGTCTCTCTTATAGATGTTTCCATTTCAAGATCTATCTGCAAATCCTCGTTCTCTTCCTTCTCTTCATGCTAATGCTCATGCAGAGTTGCATTCTCTTCTTTGATCTTAACAATCTCATGATCTCTTTCGTTGATTAGGTCTTCAGCCATCCTTCTTGCTTCAAGCTCTTGGCTCATGTGGACGGTTAGGGATTCAAGCTCTCTCCTCAAATTTAGCTTTTTACTATTCATTTTTTCAAATTCTTCAGCTAATGCATCAATGTTAGCTTCATCTAAAGAACTATTGTCAGATATCTCCAATAGTTTCTTAGTCAACTCTCTCCTTTTGACTTGTGAAGCTTTAAATCTAATCCTTAGGGTTTCCTTCCAAGCGATTGAGCCTTTAGGAAGTTTGACTCTGATACCAATTGATAGAATTATAAAGCGCTAAGAGGGGGAGGGTGAATCAGTGACAACAAAAACAATACCACTTTAAACACTGATCGGTAAAGACAGTTAACCAACTTACTAAATACTATGCATGCAATCCAAAATGATATTAAAGCATCCACAACAAGTAAAACATCCACCATAACACGTGTTTATACATGGAAAACCCAACTAGGAAAAACTATGGTGAGATGGGACTCTCAAGTTAACTATCTACAATAATAGGTAACTGACCGGTTAGGGTCTACAAAGTGCTATGCTAGGAGCGAATCCTGTTAACTTAGATCCCAAATCCCTGTTAGGATGTATACCTTGTTAAAGGTAGTGCCCTATTAGGAGTAACCTCGGTAGAGGTTTTCAAACCCAAAATAATGGATCACCTTGTTATAGGATTTGTACAATGAAGCTTGTTAGAGCTTACCTTGTTAGGGGAATTGACTATTGTAGTGATTAGAAAACAACAAATGGTGTGATCTAGAAGTCGAACAACTTGCTTGAATAGATCCTCTTCTGCTCACTCAAAATTGCATCACCAACATACTCTACAACACCTTCAATAAATCACAACAAATTAACACTTCTATCTGGTATCATAAAAATAGTTCATCACAATTTCATTATATAGACATTAGATTTCATGTCGGCTCAGGAATCACATCACAATTTCCTAGGTGCAGTGTATCTAGACAATCTAACATAACACATCACAGATTGTGGCCAAATCTATCGGTTAGAGATAACTCATCACACAATCAGTGAAACCGGTTGGAACACTGATATCGGTTAAGAGTTAACCTCGTCCAACTCATAGACCAATTGTCATCCATTTTCTTCTTTGATGATCTCTGCTGAATCTCCAAGCTAGTGTCATGCCATTCCTACATATACCAGTTGTCTACATATACCTTTTAGACACCCTCAAACCGATTGAACTTTACTATACATATAATACCGGTTTTGTAATACAAAGACTTTAGGAGTAATATTGGTTTGTCTTAATTAAGATGACTAAGACAATGTGAACATATGTGGGTGAACTCACAATACTGGTTCCCACTTTTTGACCAACTTTGACACTTAGATGGATATTTTGAAAAAAAAATCACTTTCTGACACCTATAACTTTTAAACCATTAAGAATTTGAAGATGATATAAACTAGTGATTTTTAACATCTTGTTTGTAGAATCTAAATATATTTTTTGTAAATTTGTTTGAATAAAATTTTATTGATTTTTCCATCTCCCTCAAAAAGTAGTTGTTTACAACAAACAACATTTTTTAAGAGTGATGTGTATCCTGAAACGTATAACTTTTTTTTTCTATAAATGATAAAAACTTAATTCTTTTGAATTTTGGTTTGTAACATCAATACCCAGGGCATGCACTTGGCTTGATAGTGATATGTTGAATATTTTTTATTTTATTAAGTTTTGAAGTTCGACTAATTATAATTTGGATATAGGTGTATGTTTGAACACATAAATTTTTCTATATATATCAAAATTCAATTTTATTTTTTTTGTTAGAAAGAAAACAACAATACCTAGTGCATAGATATTTTTCAGAATTTTTTTGAATTAGTTTACTATTTTTCCCAATGCATTGAACAAAGAAGTTGATGTTCGGTGAAAAAACTACATTCATAAAAAATAAAATAAAAATATATTAAAAGTTATATTATTTGGAAAGCTTATAATAAGGACTAAATACTTTAAAAAAAAAACTTTTAAATGAATTGATTTGACCCCCCAAAAGCTAATGTAAAATTGTTTTTTTATCAGCATTTGATAGATGCAAAGGAGACTCCATTGCAAGTATGATTTAGAAGTAGAGAGGTTATATCCAAGAAATTTTGATCTAAGAGCCTTTGATTTAACTCTCTTCAATTAATTACTTCAAATGGGACCTCTTAAAGCTTAAATCATTATATTTTTTTAAAAATGTATGATTTCAGCAAAAATCAGGACGTACCAAAAAGTGGGAACCAACTTTGTGAGTTCACCCATGTGTGTGTATACATGTGCCATCAATGACAACACATGAAATCATCTATTACAATCATCATCAAGCCAACACTATGCCTCTATGGGAAACAATGAAACCAAGAAGTTTCCCAGATGTAACACCAAACATGCACTTCTTAGGATTTACGCACAACTTATATTTTCCCACTCTCTCAAAGATCTTCCTTAGGACAAGAATATGTTCACTTCTTGTCTTGGAATTTCCTAGGAGATTGTCTACATAATCTTCCATGATTTTGTGCAAGAGGTCATGAAAGATGGTTGTCATTGCTCACTGATATGTTGCTCCAGAGTTCTTGATACCAAAAGGCATGAATTGATAACAAAAGGTGCCCCATGGTGTTGTGAATGCTATTTTGTGTTGGTCCTCTTCTACTATCTTGATTTGATTGTATCCAGAAAATCCATCCATAAGTGACAACATTTCATGTCTCGCTATGAGGTCTACGATCATGTCTATGTTGAGAAGTGGGAAATCATCCTTAGGGAATTCTTTATTCAAATCCCGGAAGTCTGTACAAATTTGGATGCCCCTAGTAGTTTTTCCAATAGGGACAATATTGGATACCCATTCAGGATAATCTATTGGTTTTATGAATCCAACATCCAACATCTTTTGAAGTTCCGCCTTGACGAGAAGTGCAATATGCGGATGCATTTTGCGTAATTTCTTCTTTATAGGTTTGGCATCTGGGTGGACAATAAGATTGTGGACTACTTAGTTTGGATCAAGGCCTGGCATGTTAGCATACGACTAGACAAAGTTAATATTTGCTCCTATGAGAAAATTGATGAAGTTTTATTTTTCTCAAGATCTGACATAGACTTAGTAATGAGCACGTTGTTAGGAGTATCATCAGTGCCCGCGTTGATGGTGTTTGTTTCCTCTATAAGTAGGGTTGACCTGTCTTGTTGTAGGGGAACCATGGTAGGGAGGTCAAGTCCCTCATCCTCAGGTGCCTTATCCAGGTCTTCACTTGAGAATACGCCCTATATTTTACTTTTTCCTCATCCATAGGTGCTTGAGGAAGGTTTTCACCTAAGGAATCATGTTTTTTTTTATTGTCTTTTTGCGGTGAAGGGCATTGACCTAAATACCAAATTATCTATCTTTGTGTAGTTGGATCCCATGAACTCTGTTGCAGTCTTCCAACATGTGCATAGTTAGAAGAGTCATGAGAGCATTGTTGTTGACACATACATCCAAAGAAGGTTTTCCTTGTTGGTCCCACTCTATAAGCTTAGGATGGACAAGTTACAACTCATATGGGGTGGAAGGGGTTACGGGGGTGATGGTGTTGATATGGGTGTCAAAGAAGATGTCATCTTGGTATTCAAAAGGCATTTGATGAAATTCCTCTTCGTCAGAGTCTTTGACATCCAAGAAGGGTCTGAAGGGGCACCAAAGATAGTGATCTTAGGTACTGGAGTATTACCCAAGCCCTTATTATGCTTGTTTGAGATGGGATTTAATTATGCTTTGATTCCTTTCTCTTTCGGTCCCATGCCATGTTCTTTATAGACCATCTGTAGGTCCCAGGGACAACTGAGAGGGGGGGGTGAATCAGTTGTCTAATAAATTCAAACCAAAATCTTATTAACCAACTTAATGCTTAATACCGGTAAGACAGTTAAATTTGCCGGTAAATAGTGTTAACAGGAAATGCTGTACCGATAAGAATTAATGCATGAAACATAAGCACAAAGTCAACCACAACATATGACACAAATATTTATACGTGGAAACCTTATAAGGGGAAAAACCACGATGGGAAACCTTACCCACAATCAGATGATACTACTGCAGATAGTAAGTGTACAAAGAGGGGTCTGCACATGCAGAAAGGCCAACAACCTAGAGCTCACTGCTCAAACACAAATGGGAGTCACACTGACTATAGTTGGATGGTTAAATCCAATGAGAATGTACTGCACAAAATAGCATCTTCATATGCTGGATTCAGTACCGGTGTAATGCTGATATGCTTCTACAAAAACCTAATTTCACCTTCAAATGATGTCTTCATGTATATCTCTGCTTGATCTCACATATATCCTTAAATCTTTTTCGCATTCCACATTTGATCTTACAAATAAGATCTTACATTTATACCATACCCTAAGACCAATTTTAGTAGGTCGTCTCTACAAGATATTACAATAAAACATTTTATAAATAATACAATATCCGATGCAATAACCGATTGAACATGTCAGCTTAATGCTTTTATAACAATAATAAATCATCTCCATAGCGTGCCATGTTGATCTGGAAAAGATAAACCTACCGGTGTAACCCTATATATCTTGGACCTATTTGCCGGTAAAAACAAATATGCAAATAAGAATATACCAATGATATTACTTCAAGGAAAAGTGTCCACATGATGTCTTCGACATTACCAAGTGTCTTCCATGTCATTGCAGGTACTGGTGAACATTATATCCTGCTAGTTAACCATATACCGGTGATTGTTTGAACAATTTACTGATTGCTGGTGAATGTTGCTGGATCTCCAAAGTAGGTGTATTTAGCAGGTGTTGACATCAATGACAAAACCATACCAAAATACCAACAATCTCCCCCTTTGGCATTGATGGCAACACAAGATGGAAAAACCATCAGAGTGCCAAAATAGAAATGCCAAGTACAAAAACCAATTCTCCCCCTGGGAGTAATATGTGTTTATAAAAAGATTTATTTACAATACCAATCTCTCCTCAAAAAGATAATGCATTTTTCCATATATTTTTCCTTAATGTTTTTCCATATATCTCTCCCCCTTTGACATCAAATGCCAAAGTCACAAAAAGGTCAAGTTCATACAAAATACCAACCGATTCAATATACCAACTACTCCCCCTAAGAAGTAGCTTCCTCATCAAATACCAGAATAAAAGATTTGTCCATTTAATTCTGCCGGTTGATGACAATCATCAACTGTCTAAGTCTCTACCGGTGGAGGTAAGACTCCGAGCTGATCTCTGAGATACTCAAAAGTTTCTTTAGGCAAAGGTTTTGTAAAAATATCTGCAAGCTGTTCTTTAGTATTCACATAAACCAATTTTATTTCCTTTTCTTCAACTTTTTCCCTTAGAAAATTCAGTTTGATAGAAACATGTTTTGTTTTAGAATGTAATACTGGATTCTTAGATATATCAATTGCTGCAGTGTTATCACAATATATAGTAATAGGTTCCTTGCATTTTACCTTTATGTCTTTCAACATTTGCTTAAGCCAAAGTACCTGTGTACAGTTTGTTGCTGCTGCAACATATTCTGATTCTGCTGTTGATAAAGATGTACAACTCTGTTTCTTACTTAACCAAGAAACTAATCTCTTTCCAAGAAAGAATGCTCCTCTAGTGGTGCTCTTTCTATCATCCACATCTCCTGCCCAATTTGCATCTATGTATGCATATAGATCAAAATTTTCATCTTTAGGATACCATAATCCAAGATTTGCTGTGCCTTGTAAGTACCGGAAAATCCTTTTTTATTGCTGATTCATGATTTTCTTTGGGATTACTCTGAAATCTAGAAACTACACATACTGTTTTCATAATATCAGGTCTGGTTTGTGTCAAATACAGTAAAACTCCTATCATAGATTTGTATCTAGTTGGATTAACAGGTGTAGATTCATCCCTTTGAGATAATTTGTCATTTGTAGTCTTAGGTGTGCTTACCGGTTTAGAGTTCTTCATCCCAAATTTCTTGAGTAGTTCTTTCAAGTACTTAGATTGACTCAAAAATATGCCTTTATCAGTCTGTAAAATCTGCAATCCTAAAAAGAATTTTATTTCTCCAATCATAAACATTTCAAATTCATGTTGCATTTTAAGAGAAAATTCTTTGCATAATCCATCTTCTCCTCCAAAGATTATATCATCAACAAATACTTCCATAATCAAAATGTCATCATTAGTTACTTTGTAATATAAATTGCTATCTGCATTTCCTTTAGTAAAACCAATTTTTAAAAGATACTTATCCAATCTTGCATACCAGGCTCTTGGAGCTTGTTTTAGTCCATACAGAGCTTTTCTTAATCTGCAAACCATATCATTGTTATCTGTCAAAGAAAATCCATCAGGTTGTTCAATATAGACTTCCTCTTCAAGATCTCCATTCAAAAATGCACATTTAATATCCATTTGATAAACTTTGTAATCCTTGTGAGCTGCAAAGGCCAAGAATAATCTAACTGCCTCAATTCTGGCTACTGGTGCAAAGGTTTCATTGTAATCAACTCCTTCTTTCTGAGAATATCCCTTACACACTAGTCTTGCTTTATTCCTGACAACCTTACCATCTTCATTGAGTTTGTTTCTAAATACCCATTTGGTTCCAATTATATTTTTATTTTCAGGCCAGGGAACTAATGTCCAAGTATTATTTTTCTCAATTTGTCCTAATTCTTCTTCCATAGCTTTAATCCAAAATTTATCTTCACATGCCTCATTGATAGATAATGGTTCAATTTGAGAAATAAGACATACTTCTTCATTTGCCAATCTTCCTCTTGTCATGACTCCTTTAAATTTGCTTCCAATTATCTGATCTTTAGAATGATTCAGTCTTACATACCAGGGTGTCTTAGTTTGTTGTTGTTCTTCAATTACTATGGTATCTTCTGATGATACCGGAGTAACTGGATCATCATTTTGTACTGGTGGATTTACTGTTGGTTCTTTTGTCATAATTTCTGTTACCGGTTCAGAGTCTATATACCTTGAAGTTCCTCTGAATTGTTCATCAATCTTTACATTTGTACTCTCAACAATTTTCTGTAATCTTTTATTAAAGCATCTATAAGCTTTACTCTTAGATGAATAACCAAGAAATATTCCTTCATCACTTCTAGGATCAAACTTGCTAATATACTCATCTCTTCTAATATAACATTTACTTCCAAAAATTCTGAAATACTTAAGAGTAGGAGTATTACCAAACCATAGTTCATGAGGGGTTTTACTGGTTTCACCTTTGATGTGAACTTTGTTGAATGTATAGACAACAGTGCTTATTGCCTCTCTCCAGTACACATGTGGTAGATTTGCTTCTGATAACATACTTCTTGCTGCATCCAAAATAGTTCTATTTTTCCTTTCAACAACTCCATTCTATTGTGGTGTCCGAGGTGCTGATAACTATCTTTTGATTCCATTTACTTCACAGAATGTATTAAAATCTCTAGATGTGAATTCTCCTCCTTGATTTGATCTTAAACATTTAATTTTCTTACCGGTTTCATTTTCAACCATTGCTTTGAATAGTTTGAACTTCCCAAGTGCTTCTGATTTTTCCTTGAGAAAAGTAACCCAACACATTCTAGAATAATCATCAATAATTAGCATGAAATATCTATCACCTTGTAAGCTTTTAGTTCTAGCCAGACCACATAAATCAGTGTGAATTAAATCAAGAGCATTATTGGATTTTTCTGGAATAATTTTGAAACTAGTTCTAACTTGTTTTCCAAATTGACATTCCTTGCAAATTGTATTATGAGGTTTCATAATTTTAGGTAGATCTCTAACTGCCTTAGAAGTACTGATTTTTACCATGCAATCAAAATTTACATGACATAGTCTTTTATGCCATAGCCAACTTTCATCTATATGTGCAATTAAGCATGCCTTTTCACTGTTATTCAAATGAAAGATATTACCTCTAGTCTGATTACTGGTTGCAATTTCCAAACCAGTTCTATTCATGATTTTGCATTTTCCATTTTTAAATTGTAACTGAAAACCTTTCTCAACTAATTGACCAACACTTAAAAGATTATGTTTTAATCCTTCAACATAGTAAACATTGTCAGTGTTATGTTTACCATCAAGAGATATTGAACCCTTACCTTTGATTGAACAGGCTTTGTCATCTCCGAATCTTACTAAACCTCCATTGTATTCTTGAAAGTTCAAGAACTTGCCTTTGTCTCCAGTCATGTGATGTGAGCATCCTGAGTCAATAATTCATTCATCCTTTGATTCAGCTTTAGCTGCTAGGGCTTGTTCTACCGGTTGAGCAATAGGTATCGGTTGATCTTCTGTTATAGCAACAAAGACCCATCTGTTATCTACTGGATCCTCATCATAATCATTAGTCACACCTTCAACAACAATGTAACAAGATTTATCTTTGTTTTTCTTAAATCTGTATCTCTGATATTCAGGATTAGGTTTGTATGTCCTTCTAGCTTCTTCTCTTAGTCTAGCATGTCTATCAGGGCATCTTGAAGCCATATGACCAATCTTATTGCAGTTGAAACATTTAAAGGGTGCTTTACCTTCATACTTACTTCCAATTGGACCTTTTGGCATTTTTCTTGCAAATACTGCTTCAAGTTCTTCAAGCTCTTCATTCTCCTTCCTGGTTTCTTCAAGTTCTCTTGCATAAAAGGCTCTCCAATTTGATTTGTCAAAAGATGGAGCAGATGATGTTGATGCTTTGAAGGCCAAATCAGTTTTTATAGTAGCAACAGGACCAAATTCCTCAATTTCAAAAGCTAAAAGTTTTCCAATCAATGTATCCCTAGTTACTGATGTATTAGGCATTGTTCTCAACTCATTAATAGCAGTAACCTTCATTTTATATGCTGGTGGCAAACCTCTTAATATTTTTGAAACAATCTCATCTTCAATCAAGGTTCCTCCACAACATTTGATACCTAAAACAATTTCATTTACTCTTTCCATAAAAGCAGAAATTCTTTCATCTTCTTCCATTTTCAGATGTTTATACCTGACTTGGAAGTTTTCAAGTTTTGTAATTTTGACTGTGGAATCCCCTTCATTCAATGTTTCCAAATGATCCCAAATAGCTTTTTCAGTAGATCTATTTGATAATCCCATGATTTGTTGATCTGATAATGCGCTCAAAAGTGCTTCTCTTGCTTTGCAATCATTTTCTTCATCTTTGGCTAAAGTAATAGGAGTAGGCTGACCAGCTACAACAGTAGTATAACCATTCTTAGTAACTTCCCAGATGTCTTTACCAATGCAATTCAGATGTGCCTCCATTCTGATTTTCCATATTCCATAGTTGGTTCCATCAAGTTTAGGACTATCCTTTCTGAAATAATTAGTAGACATTGGATCTCCTCAAGTTGTTAAACTTCTGCAAAAAAAGAGGACTAGGCTCTGATACCAATTGTAGGTCCCGAGGACAACTGAGAGGGGGGGGGTGAATCAATTGTCTAATAAATTCAAACAAAAATATTATTAACCAACTTAATGCTTAATATCGGTAAGACAGTTAAATGTGCCGGTAAACAGTGTTAACAGGAAATGCTGTACCGGTAAGAATTAATGCATGAAACATAAGCACAAAGTCAACCACAACATATGACACAAATATTTGTACGTGGAAACCCTGTAAGGGGAAAAACCACGGTGGGAAACCTTACCCACAATCAGATGATACTACTGCAGATAGTAGGTGTACAAAGAGGGGTCTGCACATGTAGAAAGGCCAACAGCCTAGAGCTCACTGCTCAAACACAAATGGGAGTCACACTGACTACAGTTGGATGGTTAAATCCAATGAGAATGTACTGCACAAAATAGCATCTTCATATGCTGGATTCAGTACCGGTGTAATGCTGATATGCTTCTACAAAAACCTAATTTCACCTTCAAATGATGTCTTCGTGTATATCTCTGCTTGATCTCACATATATCCTTCCTTAAATCTTTTTCGCATTCCACATTTGATCTTACAAATAAGATCTTACATTTATAACATACCCTAAGACCAATTTTAGTAGGTCGGCTCTACAAGATATTACAATAAAACATTTTACAAATAATACAATATTTGATGCAATAACTGATTGAACATGTCGGCTTAATGCTTTTATAACAATAATAAATCATCTTCATAGTGTGCCATGCTGATCTGGAAAAGATAAACCTGCCGGTGTAACCCTAGATAACCTGGACCTATTTGCCGGTAAAAGCAAATATGCAAATAAGAATATACCAATGATATTACTTCAAGGAAAAGTGTCCACATGATGTCTTTGACATTACCAAGTGTCTTCCATGTCATTGTAGGTACCGGTGAACATTATATCCTGCCAATTAACCATATACCGGTGATTGTTTGAACAGTTTACTGATTGCCGATGAATGTTGCTGGATCTCCAAAGTAGGTGTATTTAGCAGGTGTTGACATCAATGACAAAACCATACCAGAATACCAACACCATCTTATCCACTATAGGTGATACATTTGGATACATTTTCTTGGGAATCTTTGTCGGTTCTTCATCCTCTTCATGGTACAACCAAGAGGAAGCATTTGTCTCTAGAATTTCTTCATCAAGTGGGCCCCACTGCTTGAAGGTGGTGTCTTGGCATTTCATAGTGGGTTTCTAGTTCTTTTTCTTTCTTTGGGCTTGCCAAATGACTTGGGAGATATTGGGAGTTTTCCGACATATAGGACCTCCTCAAGTTTGTACTCTCCACAACCATTGTGTGTGATCTTGACCTTGGGTTCTGGTTGGGATGAAGTGGAGGCAAATTTGGATGGAGGAGGCAGAGCGGGTCTATTAAGCTGGCAGTGGTATGTATGCTTCCCTTCTAGAGTTTGCAATACTGAAAAGGTTGCAGATCACCCTTGATAGTGATCTCTCTCCCATTGAAGGGGAATTTATGGCATTGGTGATAGGTGGAGGGAACATCTTGAAGGGAATGAATCCATGGACGACCGAGGAGGATGTTATAGGGGAGGTCAAGATCCAAGACTTGGCAAGTGGTTTCAACTGTTGCAGAGCCCACTTGAGAAGGTAAAGTGACCGTGTCTTTGGAAACTCTTTCCACATCATCATAAGATTTTGTTGTGATCTGACCTGATGGGTCAACCAACTCCTCAGAAAGTTCCAGTTTCTTTATTAACTTGTATGTATAGAGATTAAGTCCAAATCCACTATCTATCAGGATATGTTTAACCTTATGTTTCTAGACAATAGATTCAATGTGAAATGATTTATTGTGATTTCCATTGGAAGGAGCATAATTGGAGGTGAAGACAAGGTGGTATTGAGCAGTGAGGTTTCCAATAAGAGCTTGGAACTAAGCAACATTGATGTCATCAGGGACATGCAATCTGAGAAGGGCTTGTTCCAAAATCTTCTTGTGAATGGGAGAGATCTTGAGGAGCTCTAGGATAAAAATATAAGTAGGAGTCTTTCAGAGGTGATATAGGAGGTCACATTGGCAGGTAGATGCAGTGGGGGGAGAATTGGGTGGTGGAGGAGCTCCTTGGATAGCCACTCTTCTGCGACAGGTGGTTACATTATAGTCATTTTGAGAATGGGAAGTGGAAGGCGTGGCTCTTTGAATGACTATTTTGGAAGGATTGGGCCCGCTTTCCAGTTGTGAAAGGTGAGGACCACCTTAAATAGTGACTCTAGGTCTATTTTGGAAAGGGGAAGGGTTAGCTCCCTGGATAGTGATGATGTTGACATGGTTATCTACAAGTTCTATGACCCACCAAGGAGTCAAAGCTAGATATATGATTAGTATAATCATAGCTGACAATGTTAGATGATGAGGCCTTGCCTTTGTCGTGCTTCGGGAAGGGTTCTTGGTATATCTTAAGTTTGTCATTATTATTACCAAGTTTTTCCATTACTACCTCAATATCACCCTTATCAAAGAGGTCTTGGATATACTTCTTTAGTTTCATACACTTTTGTGTATCATTCCCATTGATGTGGTGATAGTCACAATACTCATTTTCATTATACCACCTAGGTTTGGGTTGATTAGGATCAAACAAGAGGTTTATCGGGAAGACAACTACACCGACTTGGACAAGTTTTTGGAACACAACCTCGATGGGCTCATCAGGAGGATTATGCTCCCTTGGAGTTTGACTATTAGATCAGGATGGTCGCCCTTGGATTGAGATATTGGTGGGGGGTCTTTGAGATTGACTTTGATTGCTTTGTTGATTATTAAATTGATGGTTAGTGGTGGTGGGTTTAGGAGGAGTGGCCACAACAAAGGCAAAAACTTGAACTTGCTTTGCGAAAGTGACACCATCATTGAATATGTTCTTGTTTTTGGACCAAAAATTTGGTCAATCATTGTTATAAGAGGAAGTGTTCTGATTTGATTTTTGATAATGTTTTAGAGTGCCTTCCTCTAAAAAGATATGTTCAAGGGCCAAGCCCTTGTTAGTCAACTTTTAGAAAGATTTTATACATTGAGCTGTTAAATGTTTTGATAGTTTGGGTACCAGATTCTTTTGGAATAATTCAATTTGATGTGAACCTCTGGCTTATCCCACTGGAAATTTTTGATAAGATTTCACCACCTTTGCAAGAAGTTGGCAAAGGTTTCTTCGGGCCTCTATTTTGTGTTATATAGGTCCATCGTGAAAACGTCATTGACGATATTGTAAGCATAGTGGGTCACAAACGTTTCTGCCAAGTCTAGGAAGGAATTAATATAACCTTGAGGTAGGGATGAGAACCACACAAGGGCGTCTCTTATACGAATTTTAGGTAAAATCCTACGAAGGTACAAATCACTATAGGAGACCTCTTGACATAAGATTTGACTCACGGATATGGTCTTGGGGGTCACCCTTGCTTTCATACTTCATGAACTTAGGCATCTCAAACCCTAGCAGGTAAGGTACGACTGACATTGATGGATCATAAGGATAGGGAAAAAATTCCTGGAATGAATAAGGTTTTCTTTTGTTAGTCCCTTCCTTCATGTTTTTGATGATGTTCTTCATGTCTTGAATTTCCTTGATGAAATCATGTTGTGGATCTTGGACATGATGGATCATGTTTGCCCCGAGCATTTGTTGAATCATGGATGACAGACCACCACCACCAATAATATATTGGTAAGATGAAGAAATAGGGATTCGAGATTTGATGACCGATGTGATGGGGACTTGAGAAGTGATAATTGGATGTGACCCATGGGTTGTTGTGGCGTGAGAAAGAGAAGCATTGATGAAGTTAGAGGTATTGTTGACAGGAATAGAATATTGAGGAATAGAAACATTTGGATGGGTGGAGGAATATGGGATAGAAGCATGTTGGAGAATAGATGTAATTGGGTTAGATAACAACATAGATGCTAGATAAGATGAAGAAGGTTTGACGGAAATTATGGGGTAGATACCACGGGCGCTACAGATTGAGGATGAAGTATGGGGTCAATGATGAGATTAGGGGCAAATTCTCCCTATGGTTGTTGATCAAGAATGGATCTATCAAAATCAAGGGGAAGGCGAGCCCCATTTTCAATGAGGCTCCTCAAAAGACCACCAGGATTATGTTGGATGAATTTCTCCATCATTTTTATGAATCCTCTAGGAATGTTCGCATTTCTGGGGGGAGTTCGTCTTGATCAAACCATGCTAGGGTCCACTTGCGATTGTGGATTTTGAATGTCTAGTTGTGAATTTTGACCTTGTGTGGGATCTTGATATAGGACAGTAATATCCGGCATGCCATATTCTTGTTAGGCCATCTTCTTCTTTTGGGATCGAGTTGTGACCATACAAGAATAACCTTAGGAAATATTTATTGGAAGAAGAAGCTTGATGAGAGGACTTAGCAAAAATTTTGGATTTTGATTTGAATTAGATCTGATTGGATGATTGATTGGATCCTTAGATTAGGACAAAGTTGATTAATATTTCACCTATTCCTTGAACAAGGATTTCAGACGGAGGAGATTGATGATGAAAACCACAAACGAGGTGACAACCAAGTTGGGTGAAATTTAGACCTTTGAAATGATGATCAAAAAGTCTTCTTCTACCAAGGATTGCCTAACGATCCTAAGAAAAATAAAGATGTGGGATTGAGGTCTCGATCGACCCAAAGGATAAGGCAAAGGTACTTGGGTGAGATTATTTCCCAAGCACAAAAGCCAAATGATTAATTGATTTAAGATGAGGTCTAAATAAAACTTCACAAGGTACAAATTTTAGAGTGTGGTTGATTTGATTTGGATGATTGATTGAAGGATTAGATGATAGATTAAAGATTGATTTAATTGAGGTTTGATTATTGAATTAATTGATGTGCTAAGTCCTTAGAAAGGTTAATGATTAAGGATTAAAGAAGACTGATAATGATGACTAGAAGAAAGTGGTGACTATATTATTCTTGACAAGAGAATGACTCAATAAGTGATAGGTTCAGACGACAAATTGTATGAAGGGATCGACCACCCTAATTTTGATGATAGTTGGCATTAAAAGACAAGCCTGATCTTTGGTGTAGGGTGCAGACTCTTAGTTCATAACTAGCATCAAACTCGTTGCTATGACCATGTACGTAATCGTGGTAATGATGCAAAAAGGTGCTATGTTTGAGCAAGAGTTTGTGATTGGTATACCAATTTTTTTTATGTCTAATGAGTTGTTCTTGGGTGAGTATCTTCTTCTTGATTGGATGACGGATAGAATTCTTGGGATGCTTGTACAACTTAGGTTTATGGAACATGAGTTAGAAATGAGGTGGACTATATTTGGACTTTGTTTATGCAAGTGTGAAATTTGGGATTTGGAATGTTTCTCAAATGTGGAGGATGAGGAAGTTGTTTGTCAATCTACTCTTAGCAAGAAAACATCAAGCATAGTAAACATATTGGCCAAGTGTACCACTCGAGTGTGCAAGTGATGGGGTGGCCTAGATTATCCCAAATTGATGTTATGGGTATCACAAATGAAGACACTTGAAGACAACTCAACTTAGGCTGGAAAGTGGAAACCACTTGATAGGCCCCTCGCATAAGCAATACCTCACTCAGGCAGACAAATAAAGATTTTGGTATCATTGTCTCCACTCCATGACACTCACTTCTCTAGCATACTAGATTCTCTTACGGTCCCAAAGATCCAAGTATCTATTACATGGGTAATTTATGTCTCATCCTAAGTGTATACATGAGGAGTAACTTCAGGGTATGATCTGCATCCCCTGCACTATCAAATGTAGGGTTTTTGCTACTAAAACTAGTGTCTAGTGTAATTTCTGAGGGATCACCAATCCAACGACGGATTCTCAAAGCAAGCCACTTAAGGATCTAACTAAGCTTATCGGTGTAGGGAGGGCCCCCACATATGTCGAATTCACTCAACACTCCAGTCCCTTGACTAGCTTATTTATAGAGTGGCTCAAAAAACTAGCTTGAGATCGTGCCAAGAGAGTTGATATCCCCAATGTGTTCTAATTCGAGATACTCTTGTGGGGTGATAAAATTACCAATCAAAAAATACCCCTCAACCACTAAAATGAGAAAGAGGGTGTTGTTGATCACTCGTTCTCTTACACCAAAGATCCACGAAGGCAAGGGGAGAGGATACTAGAATGCAATAGTGGGTCCACCCAACACTAAATGTGCAAGTGCACAAGACACTTGTTGATTTTAGTCCCACATATATATGATTTTCTAACTAGAAATGCAACAAAACAATCTACTTTAGTAGGAAAAGATATCTTTGACAAACGTGCTACAACAAAAATAGTTAGTAGTCTTAGGATAATGGCTTGGACAAACGAAATGAACCTGCAAAACCCAAAATTAAATTAGTAACATAAAATCCCTAAGGATACATCGCAGGTGTTACAACACTTGCACAGACGTTGAAGCGTTTGTGCAAACGTTGATGCAATTGTGCTTAGCTGCCAGATAGAAAAAAAAGCAGGAAATGCAGATTTAAATCAAATTCAAATTTTGAGTCTAAAGTTTACCTTTTGCACAGGCGTTGATGCTTAGTGCAGATGCTGATGCGTATGTGTAGTCAAAGTACATAATTAAATGACTGACAAAGTTAGTTAAAAACTTGAAATTCAAATTTCAAAATTTAAAATTCAAATTTTAAAATTTGAAATTCAAGCGGGAGGTCTGGCTTAGCACATGCGTTGAACCAGAGTGCAAATGTTGAGGTGTCTACTCAGGTGTTGATCTGCCTGATACCCAAAAAATTAATCTAAGATGCTTAAAAGCTATTGAAAAACATAGATAAAAAACTATCCTAGCTTTGTTTTTGTTCTTTTTATCCTTTTTCTAAATTTTTTTGTGATTTTTATTATTAGAAACAAAAATTAAGATTAAAATTAAAGCTCTAAATTAATGTGTCTAAAGACACTTGCAGAAACATCAAATGCAAGCGCATATGTTAAAGTAGCTAAAACCTACAAAAGGCGGGTCAATTTTTCAAATTCAAAACGAAAACGTTGATTGCTAGTGGAAACGTCGAAACAACCTAGTGAAAATGTTGAAATAGCCTGGAATAAACATTTAAGGGTAGGCACAAACGTTGAAGCGTCAACTTGCATGCTAAAATCACAAAAAATCACAAAATAATTAGTTTCTAGGGACGTGGGTTCCACCGGCCATGCCAAAATGAACCAAGGGAAAATATTTGCAAGGTTAGCAATTTAGTTCAAATCCAAATAAACATAAAAAAATTCAAATAGAAGACATGAAAACAACCTTTATACCTTTGCAAGAGAGCTCTCTTGTTCCTCCTATTAGACCCTTGATGAAGCCAATAATGCGCCTCTTCCTAGCTTGTTTGGATTGTTCCTAGATGGATATGTGGGTTGCTCCCCGAATTTCACAACAAATGATAATGGAGATGGATGGAGGATGAATGCTCAAGTGAAGGATATGGATGCCATGGATGCTAAGTGGTAATTTGCCTATAGCGGAGGTGCTTGGAGTATGATTTATAAAGCTAAAAGGCCAACATGAGAGCGCACAAATTGGAGATGGAAAAAAGAATGGGAGGAGATCCCAATTTATAGATTTGAAGGGGGATGAATGGATGGTCAAGATTAAAGATGGATCAAGGGTGGAGATTGAAGGAGAGAGAGCACATGGATTGAGAGGACATGAGAGGACAAGTTGTGGAGACCAAGAGATTTTCCATATTGGAATTTATTGTCTCCACACTCCACAATGTCATGGGGAAGATATCCCAAGTACATTAGGAAGACAAGAATCAATTAAAAACTCATTGGGGAATGGACAAGAGAATTAAATATTCTCAAATAATGAGGTGCATGGGAAAAGGAAATGAGAAAACGAATTTAAAATTCCTTGGGAAGATGAGAGACATAGGAGAATATGAGATTTTGAATTTCTTGAAATGACCCAATTAGGTGCATTTAAGGTTGGAAGGTCGGGAAGGGACAAGTGGATTTAGCCAAATATGGATATTGGTTGACTTGGTGGCTAATCACAGGAATTAGCCACTAGAAAATGATTAAGGGAGATGATTAGGTGGGATAATGAGAGATTAGAAGACAAGTGGAGTTTGTAGGAGGATTTGAGAAGAGGAGAGAGAATGAGTGGAGGAATTAAAAATTAGGAAATAATGTTAAGCATGATTATGAGGGATTCTAGAAGAATTAATTAGGCTAATGAAGGATTAGAGGAAGTGATTTGTAGGAATCACATGACTAAGTTAATTAATTGTCATTAATTAACTAAGAGGGGATTTTGGAAGAATTAATTAATTTCGATGACTTTAGAAGAATGAAGGATAATCAATTTATTTAATAAATCAAATATTGGACTATAGTGACAGGATTAATTTAATTTAATTTAATTAATTCTGAGAAGAATAAAGGATAACATAATTAAACTGATTAATTACTTAGAAAGGATAAAATTAATTAAATATTTAATTTAATTAATTTTGGATGTCTACACTAAGAAAATTAATATTGTAATGTTGTTTGTTGGTCAAAAGGAGCAATTTATAGAAGGAAATTTCAAATAAGACTACATCATAGGAGGGATTTGTCTATTGGATGGACAATACTCAATTTTTTAATTTTTTAAACATTTAATAGTGGAACCATTAAGTTTATTGCAAATTTTTTTTATGTTTTGCAATTTAAAAAAAAAATGTATTTAAAGATTGATTTTTCACTTTGAAGTTATAAGGTTGGTTTAAATTATTGGAATTTTTTTATATTTATAATATTTTTTCAAGATGGATATTTCTTTAGATAAATATAAATGAACACAAACTTATGAGTAGTTGTCAATAGAACTAAAACACCACCTACAAATGCATATAATTTATTAGAATTGTATAAAGAGATGATAAATATAATTGTATTATTGTTCTTTCTCTTTTTAAACTAAATCAAATCATTTCAGATTAGACAAATCATCATAAAAAATTAATATAATTTAAATCAAAATATATATTTTTAAAATTTAATACTAAGCTTTCTCTAAGATTTGAACTATTTATATTCCAAATAGAAGATAGAATCACTATGTCAAATCACATAAGAAATTTAAAATCTCTCATTCAACAATTGGTAGAAGTCAAGCTAGTTGATGATGAAGATGTTAAGGCTATATTGTTAAATAGTTTTCCTTCAAGATACAATAATGTTATTTTTATGTTGAGCCAAATAAATTCTTAAATATTAGAAGATGTGTATTTGACCCTTATTACTAGAATTAAAAAAAAACAAATGTAGAATATTCAAGGCTTATTCACAACATGAAAATATATTTCACACGCAAGAAAATTAAAAAAAGTAATGTTGGTATTGTATGAAATAGGATCACACAACTTGGACTTGTAGAACTTTAAGTCTAGTGGTGTTCTAAAGGGAAATTCAAAGAAAAAACAAATGATGTTAACTTAAACTATGTTGGGGACAACGAACCCCTAGATGGTGCTTTCGTTAAAGATTTTTATTTTGATTATACTAGGAATGGATACTTATTGTGATCCTTTACCATTGGAGGTTGGAGAATTCTCATCATTTCAAGCTAGCTTATTACTCAAATATGGTGCTTTGTATGATAATCATATATTTTAATTAAGGATAAAATAGGTTTGAAGGTGACTCGAAACCCCTTACAGTAGGTTTTGTAGGGACTCAAAACCCTGTACATAAGCAACACACTAGAAATAGATAACTATTAGATAACCATCATCTCAAACACAATATAACTGAAGAATTAAAAAAATAATAAACCAATTGCTCAAGAGAGAAGGTCAAAGCCACCTAACAACTCAACTTGAAGAGAGTAATAATAATGGGTTTTGAATAAGCTCCCAAAACTTGGAGATATCTTCTTTTCTTTCCAAAGTATCCACCACAATAGGAGAGGGAGGAAAGAAAACTTGAAAATAGGCAACATCAATAATCTAACAGTCAATACCCCGAGAAAGGGAAGTGACAAATCCCTGACAATAGCTAACACTTGACCTACATAGACACTCTACACCTTAATAGGATAATTTCCCACCTCAATAGGATAAGTATGGAAGGAAGCCAATTGAAAATAAACCATACCCTCAACCCATTTCACAAGGAAGGTTTCCACCTCCATAGGAGACCCCCGCACCTTTATAGAAGATGCATGCAAGTTAGCCAAGGTAAAGACAATATGGTCCCTAAACTAAAAATCAACAAGATCTTAATAAAGAGCCCACTCAACAATAATAAACACATAAATATCTTCCACAATAGTAGAAAACCCCTTAACACAAAATACCCAACAACCGTAAAAACATCTACTATGTGATTAGAGGGAGAAAGATAAAGGTTGGAGAAAAACCCAAAAACTCCCCTCTCCATAGATCTAAAATAACTACACACCAGAGCGGGGGAGGCAAACCTAACCTTGTAGTCCTAGAATGAAACAAAAGTTGGAAAAAAATATCCCTTCAAAAATAAAACTAGTTATAAGAGAGATATTGATACCAACACAAGAACCCATGAAAACAAGCACAAAGAAGATTGAACCAACCAAAGAGGCATCCTTTAGAAGTAGGGAACAACCAAAAGTAGCAACCTTCAAGAGCCAAACCCTTGAAAAAATAACTATTCCTTGCAACAAGAGAAATAAGAACCAAAAATAGGGAAAGGTAGACTCCCTAAAACCATAAGCACCGACAATGACCCCAACAAATATGGCCTCAAGCTAACAAAGGAAACCTGGAATAGAAAATATAAGATCTCCTTATCAAAGAAATGGAGATCCATCTTCAACTTCTTCAAACTAGAAACAATATCCCCCATAGAAAGAAGCATCAAATAAAGGATGCCAAACCACATGCAAGAGCAAAAATGGAACCTACACATTCAAAAAAGCCCCACTTAAAAGCCAAGGAAGGCCAAAGGGAAATCCCCCACAAAAAACCCAAAAAACCTAACACTAGTCCAAAACACTAACATCAAGAACCCCAAACCAAAGCACAAAATAGCACAAGAAATATCACCAAGGGCAATAGACCCCTCCCAAGCCATGGGCAAAGAGGCCAACAAAGAAACACCCCCAAACACCTTTAACATCTATAGAGATGCCAAAATATACACCAGAGGGGACCCAAGAATGCACAATAGAAAAAACCATGACCCTAGCAAGGCCACAAGCATCGACAAAAAAATTGGACAAAGGAGATCTTGGTAGCACTCCCATAAAAAGGAAAAATCAACAACCATAGCCCAGAGACATAAAGAAAAACGGTAAGAACTCTACACTCCCCACTCTAACCCACATCTACACCATCCCCATCATCCTCTGATTCAACTTCATTAAAAGTCACAATCTTTGCAGCTCCTCCCTTGAAATCCTAACTCTACACCTCTACAACTCACTCCCACTCTTGCCCATATTAATTGTATTAATCATATGTTATTTTTTATTTCCTTTCTTATATTTGACAAAATTACAAAATGTGTATATTGTGTAGTTTTTAAAGATTATAGGTAGCAATGTGGTGATCTCAATATGGATTTTCAGATTGACTTTTTAAGGGTTATCCAATTTTGAGAATTATACCCTAATGAGGTTCACGAACAACTTGATAAAGCAAAAAATTGTTATCCAATAATTTGGAGGATCTATAATTCAAGAATTCAAAGAGGTGATAATCCAAGAACTCGGGAATTCAACTAAGGAGCTACAATTTATAAGGGCTAGAAGGCAACTTGATAGATTTACACAAGGTTTAGAATATATTTTTCAAAGAAAAACTTGTAACAAATGTGCATTTATTTATTTCAATTAGCATGTTTTGTTGTGTAGAACAAAACTTAAATGGGGTGTTGAAATATTAAGCTTTACCTTAAGAAATTGACCTTATTGATTTATTTATTTTTATTATGTAATAATTAGCCATGTTCAGATTATAAGTGGTAGTTTGTATACTTATGATGTAAATGCTTTATAAAAGCAATATTGTAGCACATTCAAATATAACTCTTAATATTATTATTATTTTCTTAGTTCCCTCAGTTGACCATCAAGGTATTCTTGCCTCAATTTGCCCCCTCCATACCCCAAAACTTTGCCAAAAAAGTAAGACCGAGGCAGGCTGTGGTTGGGTCACTAGACTAGGTCACCAAGTTATCTCATGATATAAAATTGTAATATATATATAGAAAATGTAGATGTTATTTGATTCTTTCCAATACTATCATCTAGACAACACAATGAAGTGTGAAGGCTATGAGTTTCATGGCATCAAGACATCACCCAAAAAAGATCAAGGTATGTTGTTGAATTTTTTTAGAATGATCTCGATTCTCATCCAAGTGCCACTTCTTAATTTTTGAAGTGGACACGCTCTTTCACCAAAATTAACCTTTTTAAAATCATTATTGTAACACATTAATAATCCCCCTTTTCCCAAGGAAGATGTGTTTTATTTTTTTCTATTCAAAAATCATCTTTAAAGGTTGTGATAAAGACTATCTTACTAGGAGAAGAATATATATATATATATATATTGAATGTATTTAAACATAATTTTATTCATATTAGTTATTTTATTTTTCATTTTTTATAATTATCAAACTTAAAAACAAAAATCTCACCATGAAATTAATGTTACAAGATGAAATGATGAAATTTATGAAACATAAAACTTAATAGTACACTATGTTACGAGAAATGTAACAAGAGAGTGTCGTTTCATATTTCTAAGGTAGAAATAGGTTTTTTTGTCATCGATGACCACTCCAACTAGTCCTTGACGTTTCCAAGCCGTTGCGATGTTGTTGTGGAAGCAACCGACGATCGCTCCAACTAGTCCCTGACATTTCCAAGCCGTTGCAATGTTGTTGTGGAAGCATTAAGAATTGTTGCATTTACACTTCAATATTATTTATGAGCATTAAGATTTTTCTTACTTACCAATTAGTACACTAGGAGTAAAAGGAGTTAAGTATTAGTTTTTTAATGATTAAATTTCAGATTAAAAAACTGTCCACTTCGCCATTGTGAGTTTAAAGAGTTATCCAACTAATTTGGCAATTAGTTTTTTATCATTAACTTTCAATGGTTAAATTGTTTTTACATACAAATACTTTCAAATATAATTTTGTTCCTTAAAGATATATAAATTGTTTTTATATACAAACTGTATTTTACTACCAATAATTTTAAAAATAGTTTATATATATATATTAGTTTATGAAATTATTTAATGATTAAATTGTTTTGACGTCCATTATATTTTTAAAAATAATTATGTTATTGTTATGCATATGTATATGTATGTATTATAAGCAATTTCTATATACGTTGCCATTATCGTAATTATACCCACTTCTCATTTCCGATAACATAACTATTAATTTTCCACATCCTGCTATATTTATGTCCACATGTGACTTCACCAGCATGAAACTTATCATGTTACTCTAATGGTATTTGAGTTTCTATGTAGTGGCTGTTAATGATATGAAAGGTATCTTCGTCTACTTTAGTCTTATAAAATCAGGCTCTTGCTTGAAAGAGCATAACAAGCAAACGGTAATTTAGATGGCGAAACACCAAGTAGGGTGTGAAATTTCAACGCCACATGTGGCACTCTATCCAGCTGTGGGTTTGGGCCATCTTATTCCCTTCCTGGAGCTTGCCAGAAAGCTCGTTTCCTCTCACGGTTTCGTCGTGACCTTAATCACACCCTCCTCGAACGTTTCTTCTTTGGAAACTAAATATGTTTCAGACCTCCTTTCCTCCAATCCCAACACAATCCGTCAAGTGGAGCTTCCACAGATTCCTTCAGATGGAGAAGACACCGGACCTTCTGGTAACTTTCTGGAACGAGTAAGCAAGTCCATGCCTGCGGTGGAACAAAATCTGAGGATACTTCAACAGCCCAATCGCCCATTCTCGCCGGTTCGTGCGTTGATATCTGATCTCTTCCACGTGGCAACTCTGGACGTGACTCGCTCTCTGGGCTTGCCAAATTATGTCTTGTTTACATCATCTGCAGCCTCCCTCTGGTTCATGATGCATCTCCCTCGCCTCTATCTGTCTGACGGTAACGATGCTCCTCCGGTTTCCGTGAATATCCCGGGCTGGAAGAAGCCCTTCCATGAGCGTGATTTCCCAGACGTGTTTCACGACAAGTCCTCTCCGATGTTCCATGGCATCCTTCGCCTCTGCTCTCCCTTACGAGGGATGAAAGCCATTCTCGTCAATACATATCACGCCTTGGAAGCTGACACAATTCATGCGTTGCTGTCCGGAAGCGTGGGAGGAATCGACGGACTTCCGCCTGTACTTGCGGTTGGGCCAATTACTCGGTCGGTTGATCTGCCCCAAACTCATGGGGAAGAAGAAGAGCGCCTAAGAATATGGCTGGATAGCCGGGCTAAGGAGTCGGTGGTGCTGTTGTCATTTGGTACGTGGGGATTGATGGGCAGAGAACAGTTGATGGGGATTGCGTTAGGGCTAGAAGCGAGCGGGCTAAGCTTTGTTTGGGTTGTGCGGGCCATCAGTAATACTAGTAGTGGCAATCCTCCTTTCAGTTCTAGTTTGGAAGTGGAGTTGAGTAGCGTTCTTCCCGAGGGTTTCTTGAGCCGTGTTGAGGGCCGCGGACTAGTACTTGCTTCTTGGGCTCCTCAGGTTGCGGTTCTTTCGCACCCGGCTTTGGGAGCTTTTGTTTCTCATTGCGGATGGAATTCTGTATTGGAAGCTATTTGGTTTGGAGTCCCCATTGTTGCCTGGCCTCTCTATGCTGAGCAGCGAATGAATTGCTTGTTAGTTGTAAATGAATTGATGGTGGGTTTGGAGGCTGTCGAGGGCGAGGATGGTTTGGTTGGCGGGGCGGAGTTGCAGAGTGTGCTGGAAAAAGTAATGAATGGAGAAGAGGGGAGATTGGTGAGAAAGAATATGGAGGAGTTGAGTTTGAAAGCGAGATGTGCAGTCGCAGAAAAGGAAGGGAGCTCGTTTGCCAGCATGGAGGCTACATTAAGCGGTCTTGCTATAGCCACCGAAAGCAATCGTAACGATTGAAAAGTTTACTAGAATCTGATGAGCACTTTGTTAACAAAACAAGATTTAATTAGAAAAGTGGACAGAGCCTTCTTATAGCTCGTTCTTTTCCACAGCCCGTCTGCTCCCCACACATTGTAGTACTACTTCAACATCTGCTTTAGAATCTCTCAGCGAATTGAGTTAAGCATGCTCTCTTTCTATTCTTCATCTTTTTATAAATTGTTCCTATCGAGAAACAGAATTTTACGAAATGAAGAAAGGGTTATTCAGTGATTCCCAAAAGTGATTTTCCTTTAACAATAATATGAGTAGACAACTAGAGTAGTAAGATGTTTTGTCCGACGATTATAATAATAGCTTGTCACTACCGCTAGTAAATCTAGTTGAATTGTTTGTGTTTGAGCAAAACTTATGGTGCGGTCGACAGTCATTTTTGTCTTCAACGTTGTGTGGATGTTACCAAGCGACTAGAACTTTTAATAAATACAGTGTACGCTAAAGATGGGATAAGACGTGTGTGGCTCATTGTGCCATTTTACTTGAAACTTAAAATGCGCCGCAGATTAAGAGAATGATGATTATATGACATTCCAGCAGCATAAACCTTATACTATTTCCTATTTCATTAGCTCGGAATAGTGTAGAAAGCCATTGGCTTTAGATTCCAGATATTTTAATTATTCCAATCTCATCGTTTATGGAAGTCATTCATTTTCTCATCGTATTGGTATAATAATTCTATGTCGACTGGAACAAGAGACTAGTGATGTCGTTTATAGTATGTGTTGTTCTTGAAAATGTATTTGGTTGTTTTGATGTTTAGTGTCTAAAAATAAAGTATTTTTATAAAGTTAAATTATGTAGTTGTTACAAAATAGTAAATTATAGTCAATTTTCATGAATGATCAAATCAACAAAATCTTTGATAGAAACAATGGTAAAATAGATATTTAGTGGACATAATAGATTGAGTTTTAAGAGAATATTGAACATAAATAACACAGTCAAGAAATAAGAAGCCTTTAGCAATGTATTAATAGAACAGTAAATATTGAAATTGTGTAATAATTATGTAAATCTAGATAATTTCTAGTGATAATGGAAAACATGAATATAAATGAATGACACAACAATATGTCAAATGCTATAGCAATAGAAAATGAAGCAAAGTTTGATAAGTAGTTATGCAACTAAAGTTTGTAGTTGGTGTGATAACAAATATTGACCACAAATGTTGATTTCATATCATATTATTTGAGATAAGAAATAGTGGCAGCTCAAGTTATAGAGATCCATCGTTGCTCTTGTTTGTTTCCCACTTGTTTCTTGCAATTTTTTTTGTTAAGGTAGTTGTCACAAACATTATTCAATTATATAGGGAATTGCAAAAAATAGAAACATATAAGTAGTAATCTAAACCAATAGTAAATGCCATATATGCCCTCATTTTATGTTTCAATGCTTCAAATATTTTTTTTATCTTGAGAAGGATAAGGGGACTAGAAAATAGTGTATATCTACATCTAAAAAATCAATAAGATCACATGCATGTCAACTACAAATAGTTCAATATTCCAATAAAATCATTATATTTAGTCTATGATTTATCAAAGGTATAACAACCATACCTACATGTCCACCTACATTGACTTCATTGTTGATACATCAATTACTAATTTGACCATGCATCTCTACATAGATAAAATCATATGCCTGCAAGCCTTGAATGTCATACATAAAAGGACTATGACCATCAATTTTTAGGCAAGAGCTCATGAAGCTTTATACCCTAAAACCGACAATATGTAAAATACAATCAAATGGTTTGCACATTATGACCATACATCTAATAATTGTTTCTTGGCACTAAACTTAAATTAATTAAAATTTTTAATCAACTTGTTATGTGCCAAAAATCTAAAGATAACATGTTTCCTTACGAAAATATGTTGAATATAACACTTCATTTACTTAGAAATCGAGAATTCCTGTTTAAAACCTCTTTAAGAAACTCACTACCTAGTAAAGTGTGATTAATAATATATATTGTGAGGTGGAATATTAAGGGAGTTTGAAGAACACAAATTAATGAGCATATGTTTTGGTACTAATATGTTTAATAATTAATACCAATCAAATGGGACAATACTATCCCTTTCAGCTCCATCAATCCGTGCAGCATTTAGACTGCCTCATGAAATGCCTTGTTTATGCATGCACACTTTCTGACTTACTCAAGGACTGATTTTCTCTATTTGTGAACTGTTTGATGGATCTGCACTACCTCCAATTTATACGTTGAAAATATTCTCTCCAAAGTGGGGATAAAACTTCTGCTGAGCAAAATTCGAGCAAATAAAAATGTAATCTATAGAACGTGGAATCCGTAGTGAAAAGAAAGAATTTGTGATTTAATCTGAGCACATTATCCCTGCACTCGGATGAATGTAATAAGTTCTTTGTCTTTTACATCAAAAACGATAAGCAAATAATTAATATTTGTCATATATAAATGAAGGGAAGATAAATGATAGATACATTAAGGGCAAAAACTAAATATTCTTGAGGAATATTATCTTCCTTCAAGATCAAATATTCTGTTGTTTTGAGTTAGTTTTTTTAAGGGTAGGTTTATAAATTATTTTGAAATTTTATATTTATAAAAAAACATCTTTAGATTTTTCTCTCTTTTGGAAAAAATCGTTTTTATGCATGTTTGGACAGTAAAGCTTATTTAATAATATTATAATGATAGTTAGAATAAAATATAGATATTATAATTATAATGATTAAAATATATATTACATAAGTGAGGAGGAGTCTCTTTAAAAAGAATGATGTCTTTTCTATTAAAAAGAAAGTATTTAAATTGGAGACAATAAATAATCTATATTTTTCGCTTATGTAAATATGAGTTATAGGAATGCTGATTTTTAATGTAACTTCATATATATGATAAGGTGGAAAATCTTAATATTATATAAGTTTTGTAGTTATGAAGAAAATTGTATGATTGATATTTGAAAATAATAAAATTAGCATTAAACATAAAAGTGAAATACAAGAAGATATTAAATAGTTGTTTCATTTAACATTGGCCAAAGAGGTATGAGACAAATAATTCATTTTTCTATTTTTCTAAATAATTAATAGTGTAAGATATTGTCAAAACATAAGAAGAAAAATACAATTATATGATTGGCTAGTTGACTGTAATCTCCTTTAGATGAATTGTTAGAGTATCCTTGCCATGGTAGGAACTTATGAAAAAGAACTCCACTTTCATGATACATATCAAGCATATTGTACACCTAGATGTCCATACATAATTAGTTATTGAAGTTTATTTACTACTATTTTAAAAACAATCAGTATGTGCTCCGTGGGTGCTTGTTTGAGATGAACAACAAAGTACGCTTCTTAGTTTGAGTGTTTGGTAAAGGGCTGCCAACAATATTGTAGAGAGATTGACACTATCAATCGAATAAGAATGTAGGAAGGTTATAGGATATAGTCACAAATATTTATAAATATTGCCTATATGTTTGTAGCAAGGTATGATAGTTTGATATTACTAAATACACTCATTTAATGATGACCTAGAGGCACTCTTTTAGGTACTTTGGCCAATAGAACATTTATTGCTTTGACCAATGTGTTATAAAATCCTAACCAAGACTATTAAGAGAATATTTTTGAAATACTTCAAGTATGATTTAAATAGCCCAAGGAAAAAATTCCTTATCTAAAACACACATTTAAAACTTAAGCCACATAAATTATGTTATATAAAACTTATTCAATGTCAATGGTATAAGGTTCTTGTAAGAATATCTTAACCATGCCCATGTGAATGTAATAACCTAAAAAATCTATTTAATATATTATAAGCTAGTAAATTCTTGAAAAAACACTAGTGTTTAAAATATGCACATCAATTTTCAAAAATTTGTTTAATAGTATTTGCATGTGAATTGTATACATGTTGAAACATAATTATATAATAATAATAACGACTCATCATGATAGAGAATTATAAAAATTAAACATGGGATTTTTTATATTAGTATTTTGTTCCATATTCTAATGTATATACATATACACATATACATACACAAATATATTAATATTGATTGTATGAAATTTTACTTAAGAAGTGATGGTGAAATAAAAACTAAATTAGGATAAATGTATAGGTTTATATGATTAAAAATGTACAAAATTATTGCTTGAATCATTGAGATCATTTAGTGAGTATTTTTTCCTTGACTCTATTCAATTCATATTTTTCTTATTTTTATTCAAATGATGATAAAATTGAATGATATATAATACAAGCTAGTAATTCATAGTCAATGATCAAAGGTCTTTATTTCTACCATATAACAATTATTTTTCTATTACTTACATCTTAAATTTATGAATGATACCAAATATGGGTAACTTTTTGATATAGAGATTGAATGGCCATATTTTAATTGATAGAATATACTTTAATTCTTAATAGAATAGGATTGTGAAGCTATATAATTTTTTTATTAAATTAAGCAGGGAAGGGCCCCAGCTCATTACAAATTATAACTAAAAAACCATTAAAAATTAGGCTTGGAGATTAAGCTTCTAGAACACTATAAAAAAATTAAAGTTTAAAACTAGAACAATCAATAAAACTTTGTTTCAAAGATAGAATATAAAAGTTTCCCCAAAGATAACCAAAGGAGAGAATAGAACAAAATTGAAACAACATAGAGAACCTTAACACCATTCTACCTAAAGTGAATAAAATTCTAATCAAAGCAATGCTAGTCAACCTTAGAAACTAGCTTATGCATTTTACTTCCTTTTTCTTTTTAGCCTTGTACCCATTCCATGATTCCATTCAAAAGTCCACATAAAAATCATTGTTAACCTTCTAAGTGAGATTATTGGTTATGAGGTGTCTTCTTTCACACTAAAATTTCTAGATGGTTGAGCTACCACTTGAGTTTGCAATCATCAAGACACATTTGGGATCATTGTTGTCTAGATACTTCTTTTGAAAAAATATGACACCACAGATTATGGGGAAATCTATACATTTTCCATGTCAGTTTGGCCCTTAATGCTAGACTTTGCATCTTGATCCGTCTCAATCAAGTTCCTCTTGCCATCTTTGGTTTACATTCCATTTCCCATCTAATCAATAGACTCTTCTTCTCTTCCTTGGAGCCTTCCCATAGGTATCTCTTAAGAATATTATCTAAATTCACCTCAATCTTGGGAGTGATAGGAAAGCAAGACATAACATATATGGGCAGCATTGAGAGAACATACTTGATCGTCACCAATTGGCCTACCAAAGATGGCCTTTTATTCTTCCAGGTTGTGGCCTTGCTTCTATGTTTCTCCACCACCACCTCCTAGTGTTTTGATTTGAAAATGCCTTCAAATATTGGTGCCCCTAAGTATTTAGCTCAAAGAGAGGCAATAGAAAAATCAAGATTGTTGGCAATCTTCCTTTGCATGCTCTTTTTAGTATTAAAGAAGAAAATAGAAGATTTCTCCCTATTCATTATTTGTCTTGATTGACACGTGTACTAATCCAAGGTATTTTTGACACATTCGGCCTCTCTAAGGTTGGCCTTGCCAAATATGATTGTGTCATCCATGAACTACATGTGAGTAGTAGGCTCACATTCCTCAACCACTCTTATGCCCTTCCAATCTCCACCATCTCTTTGAAACTTAATAGGTTTCCCCAAGGCCTACCATTATGAAAAATAAAAAAGGGAGATATGGGATCACCTTGTGAGATTTAATTCATAGCCTCAAAAAACTTGGATAAGGAACAATTGATAGACACCGAGAATCTCACTGTTGAGATACAAAATTAGATAAGATCTATCCAGTGATTGTTAAATCCAAATTTTTCCATGACATGAATGAGAAACTTCCACACAACTTTATCTTGAGCCTTGCTTATGTCCAATTTAATCATCATTCCTTTTCTATTTTCTAATTTCATAATGTGAACAACTTCACTAGTTAGGATAATGCTATCCAATGTATCTCTCCCTAAGGTAAAGTCATTTTGTTCTTCCGAGAAAATGTTACCTAGAACCTTTTTAAGTCTATTTACAAATACTTTGGTAATTACCTTATATATTGTGTTACAAAGAGAAATTGGATGATAATCATAGAAAGAGCTATAGGATTGTGTCTTGGGAATAAGCACTATTATAGTATTGTTAATATATTTGATGTACCTCTTGTTTATACAGAAGTCCTCCATAAGCCTCCAGATGTCCTTCCCCAAAAAGTGCCAATATTTTTGATAAACTCCACAAGAAACCCGTCCGTCCCTGGAAATTTATTGGGATGTAATTGGAATAGAGAAATCTTAACTTCATCTAAAGTAATGATATCACAAAGCATTCGGTTGTCTTCTTCCTTTACCAGCTTGGAAATGCAATCAATGTCAAATCCGTTATCGCCAACCGTAAAACTACTACCCAAAATTCCCTTAAAGAATTTGGTTGTCTCCAGACTAACCTCAATGAGCCTTGATGCCTTGCTCTCATTTGTTCAAGATATCTCTTCGATTTTATTTGTGGCATGTTGAGTGTATGTAGAGGAGTGAAATAGTTTTGTATTTGAGTCACCCACCTTTAACCATATTTCTCTAGATTTGTCTTTCCATTAAATTTCCTCTCACAAGAATTTCTTTTAACTCCCCAACCAAACAAATTTATTTTTCATAGTCTTACTTAAACATACCATACTTCAAAACCTTTTCATTCAAGATCTCCAACTCTTTCTCAATTCTAGTCTTTTCCCCAAAAATGTTTTTGAAAATATTGGTGTTCCTTTTCTTAAGCACACATTTTCTTGAGATACTGAAGTTTTTTTATGAATCTAAAGATGATTGTATCACCTACCTTTCTCTCTCTCCACCAGGTCTCCAAGACATTCAGTATATTGCTATCATGCCACCACATGTTCTCAAATTTGAAGCAAATTTTGTGACCACTGTTTCTTCCTCTCAGTTCCAACTCCACCAAAAAATGATCTGAAGTGAAAACCAAAAAATGATTTGAAGTGAACACCAGGTGAATTTCAGCATCTAAAGCACTTTAATTGTTTAACCACTCTAAAGAAATAAGAAAGTAGTCTAGTCTTTTAGCGATATTTAGGAAATCTCATCTCCTATTTGTCTAGGTGTATACACCATTTGAGGTGGGACAATCCTGTAAGGAAAACTTAGTGTAGAAAAAAACTTTCCTAATGTCAATTTACAAGGGAGTTAAATAAACATTTCATTTAATTCAAACATTATAACATCAGGATGTGCACAAATGGATTCACAAAATAGACATACAATCACAACAAAGAATGAACACCAAGATTTACGTGGGAAAACCCTTATAGGAGAAAAACCCACCACCAAAGAAAGACCACTTTATTTGTAGTAAACAAATGGTTACAGTAAAGTTATAGATCCTTCTTGCTCAGGTATCCGTTCAGACTCACTTATCAGACTTTACAGGAAAGTAACCACATTTCAGTAATTTGAATCAGGAAAAGACTCTCACGCACACCGTCCAGAAAAGCCACTTACTTATCCACAGACTCTATCTCTAAATCGACAATCAATAACATTTTGTTCATAACCGTCTGTTCAAAGTCGTTTGTTCATCCAACCATTGGGCAAACTAACTGTCGACTACCTAGTGCTCACAACTATTCATTATCTACATTTGTCCAACAAAGAGATCAATTGGCCTTCAAATACACGAGCACACAATCTTCAAGTGTCCATATAGTTACTCTTTTTACCTCTAACCAGTTTGAGCCCATGGCCCACCCAACTCATCGGTATAAGATACTTTGTCGGCAAAACACGCTCAAGGTTAGTTTGATCCCCGATGATAAAACAGGGGCGGCTTCTAGTTTCATCAGTATAAGGTTAAACCATCAGAGAGATCACTTGAAAGTCACCCCAATCCATGATGATATGACGATGACTCCATTGGGCCATTGGCATAACCCAATGATGTCATCCCGATCACCAATAACACTTAGTCGGTTTCATCGGGTCATCGAAAACACACCCGAACTGGCTACCCCGATCCCCAATAACACCGAAGTCGACCAAAGAGGATCCATTGGGTAATTGACATAACATTCAGAAAAATCTTTTGATAGCCGATGACATCCCGATCGCCGAAGGCGACTTCATTAGGTCATCAGTGTAATGCTAGCCAAGCTCACCCAATAGCTGATCAATAAGAAGGAGGTTCCATCAGCCCATTGGTTTAACATAAACATTGCTTCTCTAAAACCCTATGAAGAAGGATACATCGGTAAGAGTCACACCGATAGAAAGAGTCTACATGTTCTCCAGTTGTTCCATCAGGGTAGGATACTCTGATCAACCTGAACACAAGTCAAGTTGATTCAAGGCACAATTCCAACAAACTCCCACTTGACGAGGAATTCACTAGACTGATTACTATTCCAGACATTACTAAGAATCATGGGTATCAAGACCCATAGAATTAGAACACCACCTAAACTTGTGAGTGCTCACAGGTTTCATCAAGACATCTACAACATTTTCTAGAGTGTCTACCTTGTTCAGATTTACTTTTCCATCTTTCACCATGTCACGAACAAAGTGATATTGGACATCAATATGTTTAGACCTGGCATGGAATGTAGGATTATTTTCCAATAAAATGGCACTCTAACTGTCACAACCAACTTCAATTTGCCCTACATCAAAACCAATGTCCGAACTCAAACACTTAAGCCATACAACTTCTTTACAAGCATGTGTGACCGCCATGTATTCTGCCTCTGAAGTAGACAAAGCGACTATAGGTTGCTGCTTGCTCATCCAACTGATAGCACCACCATTCAACATGAATATATATTCACTAGTGGATCTCCTGCTGTCAATGTCTCCTACCCAATCAGAATCCACATATCCACAAATGCTGAGAGTCCTCTTTGAATCAAATAAATTACCATGAAAACACAAGGAAAAGTCTGAAGTTCCATTTAGATATCTAAAAACTCTCTTTACAACATCCCAATGCGGTCTTCCTGGATTTACCAAAAAATCTACTTAGTAATCCCACTAGTTGGGCATTGTCTGGTCTGGTACAAACCATTGCATACATTAAACTGCCAATACCACTTGTATAAGGTACGCTTTTCATGTCTTCTATCTCTTTTGGAGATTTTGGACTATCATACACATATAACATAGTTCCCTTCAAAATAGGAACCACATGTTGTTTATAGTCAGACATATTAAACCTGTCAAGAACATTTGTAATATAATTTCTCTGGCTGAGCCAAAGCTTCCTCTTAGATCTCTCCTTCTTGGTCTCCATTCCCAGAATGTATTTTTCTGCCCCTAAATCTTTCATTTCAAACTTCAAGGATAACTAGGATTTCAAGTCTGAGATCATACCTTTGTCATTTCCAATGAACAACATATCATCTACATACAAAGCAATGATAAGAATCCTATCACCTTCAGACTTGTAGTACAAACAATGATTGCCTTTTGATCTCACGAATCCCAAAGACAATACAAAAGTATCATATTTTTGATACCACATTCTGGGAGATTGTTTCAAACCATAAAGAGACTTTTTGAGTTTACACACCAAATGTTCTTTACCTTTTTCCACAAAGTGCTCTGGCTGTGACATATAAATTTCTTCTTCAAGATCACCATGAAGAAATGTTGTCTTCACATCCATCTTCTCAACTTCCCAATCATACGCTGTTGTGAGTGACAAAAGAAATCTAATAGATGTCAGCTTAGCTACAAGAGAGAATATTTCTCCATAGTCAATGCCTTCCTTTTGAGAGTACCCCTTCGTAACCAGTCTCGCCTTGTACTTATCAATGCTACCATCTGGATCATATTTCTTCTTAAATACCCACTTACAGCCCACAAGCTTTCTGCCTTTAGGTAGAGGTATCTGATCCCAAGTTCCATTCTTTTCTGATGATGTCATTTCATCATTCATGGCTTCCAACCAAGAATCTGAATCAAAAATGTTGATAGCTTCTTTCACAGTCCCAGGCTCATCAGCATTCGTAAGCAAAGCATAGGCACAATTAACATTCAACATTGAGTAGTTAAATATTTCTGGTGAATAACTGTACCTATTAGGTTGTCATCTCTCCCATTTGGGTCTCCTTTCTACCTGTGGTGAGACTTCACGAGTTTCAACAGGAGGTTCATCATCATATTCTTCTTCTAAACTTTTAGAGCTGCTTGAACTCTCTACATTTTCAAGTACATTTGGAGTTTGTATTTCCTATCCTAATGGAATTTCAACCACATCTTTTCCTTTCTTTCCTATTTTTCGATCTATTGACATAGGTTTTAGCTCTTGAAAGATTACACTTCTGCTGTACACAACCTTTCCAGTCATAGGATCCCAAAGCTTATATCCTTTCACAACAATGCCATAGCCAATGAAAATACATTTGACTGCCTTGTTATCCAACTTAGATCTATTTACTTCAGGCACATGAGCATATGCCTCTGAACCAAGAACACGAATGTGTCTTAAAGAAGGCTTCTTACTAGACCATGCTTCCATAGGTGTCTTATCTACCACTGTTGAAGTAGGAGACCAATTCAATAGGTAACATGCTGTAGCAACTGCTTCGGCCCAAAATTTTGGTTCCACTCCAGCACTACTCAACATGCTTCTGGCTTTCTCCATCAAAGATCAATTTAGCCTGTCAACAACTCCATTTTATTGTGGAGTATAAGGTGTGGTCTTGTCTCTCTTAATTCCATGGTCAACACAATACTTGTCAAAATTTGCATTGCAATATTCACCACCATTGTTTGTTCTTAAACATTTTATCCTTCTCCCAGTCTGATTTTCAACAAGATTTTTGAACTCCTTAAACCGACTAAACACTTCTGATTTACTTTTAAGAAAGTATACAAAAGCCCTCCTTGAATAATCATCAACAAACAATACATAATATCTTGATTTAGACAAAGAAGGAACATCCACTAGACCAAACACATCAGAATGCACATAATCCAAAACACCAGAAGATTTGTGAGAACTAGAATAAAATTGAACACAGTTTTTCTTTCCGTCTATGCAATATTCACAGAAATCAAAATCAATATTACAATCAATTAGTCCTTCAACTAGTTTTTTATTCTTCAAGTTTTTTAAACCTTTTTCACCTATGTGGCCTAGCCTATTATGCGAGAGCATCGTTTTCTTAGCAGGAAGTTTAACTTCCATAGAATTAGCTTCATGCATCATTATAGTTGTTTTATCAAATTTCTTAGAGACTACATTACAACATATAGGTTCAACATTCAACTTATACAATGTACCAATGCGTTCACCCTTCACCAATACAATGGACTCTCTAGTCATCTTACAACTACCAAACACAAAAGTAACTTGGACTCCAACATCATTAAGTTTACTATCAGAGAGAAGGTTTCTAGCCAGACCTGGTATATGGAGAACTCCATTAATTCCCTTAATTCTACCATTTGGGAAACGAAATTTGATTCCGCCTCTTCCTACGATCTCCAGTGTCTAATCACTTTCGAGGTACACCTTTCCACTAGCATATAGTTCATACTTTGAGAATCATTCCTTATGAGATGTCATATAGAATGATGCCCTTGAATCGACCAACCAAGTATTGTCTGAAGTAGGTACTACCAGAGCTTCTTCAAAGGCATTTGCATCACTTTTAGAGTTAGAAGTGTTCTTCTTCTTCTTCTTCTCTTCCTTACAGTCCCTTTGGATATGACCTTTCTGCCCATAGTTCCAACATTTCACCTTAGACTTCTTTCCAGGAGACTTTGACTTCTCTTTAGACTTGGATTTAGACTTCTTGTCTTTCTTTTTGTCTTTTTCCTTTGATCTGCCTCGAACAACAAGAGCCTCTTTAGCCACCTTATAAGATTTTTTTCTCATTTCTTTTGACAATAGTGAAGCAACTGCCATATCCATCTTGAATTGAGAAGTAGTACTTCCAATGGCCATTACCAAGTGATCCCACGTGTCAGGCAAGGAACACAACAACAACATACAACGTTCTTCTTCTTAAATATCAACACCAACAAATGTCAATTGTACAAGAACCATGTTGAATTCATTCAAGTGATCTACTAAAGGCATCCTTGCATCCATCTTCAGAGAATATAACTTATTTCTAAGAAAAAAATTATTCACCAAGGTTTTGCCTTGATAAATATCTCCAAATTTCTTCCACAGAGAATTTGTAGTTTTCTCCTCATGGACGTTCAATAGAACAGAGTCAGCAAGACTCAATCTTATCAGTCTTCTAACCTTTTGGTTTGTTAGGTCCCAATCTTCTTGCCTCATGCCTGTAGGTTTCTATCTAGACACAACAACCCAAAGATCTCGGTCAACCAGCAAATCTTCAACCTTAAGTTTCCACAACTCAAAGTTTGAGCCATTGAACTTTTCAATGTCTATTCACCCAGAAGTGCTCGTCATCTTAATCTATAATCAAGACAAGTTTTGTTGGACTCCCACTGAAACAAATTGACACAAAATACCAACCCAACCCAACAAGGATAACACAAGTGGCCAAGCTCTGATACCACTTGTAAGGAAAACTTAGTGCGGAAAACAACTTTCCTAATGTCAATTTACAAGGGAGTTAAACAAACATGTCATTTAATTCAAACATTATAACATCAAGATGTGCACGAATGGATTCACGAAATAGACATACAATCACAATAGAGAATGAACACCAAGATTTATGTGGGAAAACCCTTACGGGAGAAAAAACCACCACCAAAGAAAGACCACTTTATTTGCAGTAAACAAATGGTTACTGTAAAGTTATAGATCCTTCTTGCTCAAGTATCCATTCAGACTCACTTATCAGACTTTATAGGAAAGTAACCACATTTCAGTCATTCGAATTAGGAAAAGACTCTCACACACACCATCCAAAAAAGCCACTTACTTCTCTACATACTTTGTCTCTAAATCGACAATCAACAACATTTTGTTCATAACCGTGTGTTCAAACTCGTTTGTTCATCCAACCATCGGGAAAACTAACTGTCGACTGCCCAGTGCTCACAACTGTTCATTATCCCACATTTTTCTAGCAAAGAGATCAATTGGCCTTCAAATACATGAGTGCACAATCTTCAAGTGTCCACGCGGTTACTCTTTTTACCTCTAACCGGTTTCAGCCGATGGCCCATCCAACTCATCGGCATAAGATACTCTGTCGACAAAACACACTCAAGGTTACTCCGATCCCTAATGACAAAGCAGGGGCGACTTCATTTTCATCAGTATAAGGTTAAACCATCGAAGAGATCACTCGTGAGTCACCCTGATCCCCGATGATATGAAGGCGACTCGATCGGGCCATTGACATAACCCAACAATGTCATCTCGATCACTGATAACACTTAGTCGGTTTCATCGGGTCATCAGAAACACACCTGAACTGGCTACCCCGATCCTCAATAACACCGAAGTTGACCAAAGAGGATCCATCAGGTAATCGACATAGCATTCAACAAACTCTTCTGATAGCCGACGACATCTCGATCGTCGAAGGCGACTTCATCAGTTCATTGGTGTAATGCTAGCCAAGCTCACCTGATAGCCAATCAACAAGAAGGAGGTTCCATCGAACCATCAATTTAACATGAACATTGCTTCTCCGAAACCCGATGAAGAAGGATACATTGGCAAGAGTCACACCAATAGAAAGAGCCTAAATGTTCTCTAGCTCTTCCATCGAGGTAGGATACTCCGATAAACCTGAACACAAGTCAAGTTAATTCGAGGCACAATTCCAACAAATGCATCATCCCAGATCTTTCCAGAAAGTCTCTTAAATCTAGCATATTTTGGTTAATCTTGGAAATCCCACCGCTCTTCTTTGATAAATGATCTAGGTCACATTCATATCACCCCTGACAATGAACTTATAATATTTCTTATCTTCCATGAAATTCAGAATAGCTTGCCATGTCTCTACCTTTTCTTCCACTTTGGTAGGCCCATACACACATCACGATGAAACATTCATTCAAGGATAAACTGTAGGCCTCCAAAACTATTCAAAATGGTCTAGAATTGATTATATCAATCGATATCTCATTATGCTGTACATGAAACCACTACCATCCACTGAACCATTAGAGCTTTGAAAGAAGCCATTCCATGACCTGCAATAAGAATGAAACTTCCTTCCCTTATCAACTGATAATTTTATCTCTTGAAGAATTATCATAGCCCCTATGAATAACTAAATATGATGCTTGACTCTAAGTGTCACTTGTCAGGGGCCTTAAGATCCCTGACATTCCAAGCAACGATGTTCATTGCTTCCCAAGGGAGGGCATTCCTTCCTACTTGACAAAAATTTCCTGATGTTGGTGAAATTCTTTTTAGATGCCTCTTCTTCCCTTAACTATCTTAAAGATTTCCTTCCTTTACTCTTCCCACTTCATCATATCTTTGACAATCCCATTATTTTAGTGGAAAATTGAAGAATACATCTTTCATCAATGATGTCTATCTCATCCGCAACATGTTCTTCCCTCAATTCATCATCTTGTTCGTCTAGCACCTAGTTCCCTTCTGTCACAATATTTTCTTTATCCTCAGGATGTGTGTTTTCCATAATCCCTCCCGCAAGCAAATTAGGTGATATAACCCTTTTCCATTATCCAATATTGAATCTTTAATCATTTCCTCACCCTCCTTTTTATGTTCTCCTTCTTTGTTAATATTTGAATTAGACTTAGTTGGCTTGGGGTAGTTAGGGTTTACCTTGACTTTTGATACAAACTTTAAGTTTTCTTTGCAAGCACAATCAGATTCCATGTGATAGCAAGATCTTCATTTCATACAAAACTTCTTATTTTCCTCAGTCTCTACATCCTGAATCAATTTTCTTCCATCCACCATCAAAGCAGTTTGATTTGGAATGCAACATACTTGTATTCGCCCGTATTTACCAAGATCACCCTCCAATATATCCATATCGATCTCCAAGATAGTTCCAAGGGATTGGCGAATTTTCTCCACACATTCTCCACCCAATACTCCATGGGCAGGTTGTAAAGCTGAATTCATACTGGTTTTTCATAGGATTGGAAACATGTGGGATTAAAATTGGGATGGCATAGTTGTATGTACAATGGATTATCCCCCATAATCCATTCTCCACCAAATAGGATTCTTTGTCTTTCTTCTTCATTTGTGAATATGACCATAAAAAGGTTGTTGGGGAGGAATTTCAGGATTACTTCTGTACTCCAATTATCCTTGATCCATTTGAAGATAAGGATGAATGATGTGCTGGAGGGATAAGAAGAAGATCATTGTTTTTCTGGTTTTTTTTGCAAATAAAACAGACTGCTACTTAATAAAACAGCTTCTAGTTTTTTGTTTTGTTTTGTGCTTTGTATCTGCTATCTATGGATTGAAAGAATTTTTTTTTACTTTAGTTTTATTGTTTTTAGTTTTATGTTTTTTTCCTATTATTAGGAAAATGATTGTCTATAAGGCAAATACTCTTATTGTAATTCATATTTGAGTTTTTTTCAATATCAGTTTCAGAATACAATTTGCATATTCATTCAATTCTGAATTTGTGTTAATTCTCTTCCTATTTGTGAGTGTATTTTGAATATTTTAACAATCTTTCATTTGGTATCAAAGCAGGTTGCAGTAGTTTTTGATTGTGCAGGTAGTCTTCAGATGGCTAATGGAAAGGATTTAGCATTTCAACTTCCATTATTTCCTAGAGAAAACTATGATTATTGGAGTATCAAGATGAAGACCCTACTTTTATCCCAAGATCTCTGGGAATTTGTGGAAGGTGGATACACAGAACCTATTGATCAGAATACATTCAATACATGGACACCACAACATAAAAATCAGCTGAAAAAAGATAGAAAGAAGGATAACAAAGCTCTTTTCACCATTCAATCTGCCTTGGATGTCTCAATTTTTCCTCGAATTGCCAGTCTAACAAAATCAAAGAATGCATGGGAGGCTCTACAAATTGCATACCAAGGTACAGATAAAATCAAATTGGTAAGACTTCAAACTTTTTGAAAAGAATTTGAAAATTTGAGGATGAAAGAATCTGAGTCCATTCATGAATTTATTACTAGGACTCAAGGTATTGTGAATCAGCTTAGGACTCAAGGAGAAACTATATCAGATCAAAAAATTGTAGAAATTTCCTCCTAAATTTGATCTAGTAGTAATTGCTTTTGAAGAAAGTAAAGATCTAACTACTTTCAAAGTTGCAAAATTAATTGGTTCTTTGCAGTCTCATGAAGAGAGCGCATGCAGCGTTCTATGGAAAGTTTTGTTCAAGCTTTCCAGTCTTCTATGAATATTGAGGAAAAATCCAAATCTCCTCCCTCTCATACTACTAAATTTCAAGGTGAATCTTCTGCAAATAATAGAGGAAGAGGTAGAGGAAGAGGAAGAGGAAATAACAGAGGAAGAGGATGAAGTTCTATTGATAGAATGAGTATATAGTGCAGATATTGTGAAAGATACGGGCACTATGGATCTAAGTGTAGGAAAAAGAAATTTGACTTGAATAAGTCAAGAGCTAGCTATGCAGAAGAATGTTCTGATGCAAAGAGTTTTACATTCTTTGCATGCAATTTGGCAAAAGAACCCCAAGAGGATGTCTGGTTCTTGGACAATGGCTGTTCAAATCACATGATAGGTAAATCTGATTTCTTTTTCAAATTAGATGATTCAATGAGGAGTAAAGTTAAATTTGGAGATGATAAGGAGGTTGATGTAATGGGAAAAGGTACCCTTGCAGTCAAGACTAAGCAAGGGGACACTACAAATATCCATAATACTTTCTTTGTGCTGGAATTATAGCATAGTCTTTTGAGTATAGGACAACTTCTAGAAAAGAACTATAAAGTTGTATTTGAAGATAGTTGCTGCAAGATTTTTGATAAATCTAATAATCATCATCTTGTATCAAAGACTTATGTGATAGAGAATATATTGTTTCCTCTCAAATTGGTTTCTACTAAGTTGCATGCACTAAAATCAACCATAGATGATTCATGGTTATGGTGTCAACGATATGGTCATCTAAATTTTCAAGGGCTAACTTTGTTGAATAAGAAGAATATGGTGCAAGGTCTTCCTCCAATCAAGGCAAAAGAAGAAATTTGTTCAGGGTGTGCACTTGGCAAGCATCACCGAGACAATTTTCTAGTGGGAAAATCTTGGAGAGCCAATTTTTCTCTAGAGCTTGTGCATGCTGACATCTGTGGTGATATGCAAGAGCCATCATTGGGTAAGAACATTTATTTTTTGACATTCATTGATGATTACTCTCGCCACACTTGGGTTTATTTTTTGAAGCAAAAATTTGAAGCCTTTGCATGCTTCAAGAATTTTAAAGCACTAGCTGAAAAACAAAGCGGGTATCCTGTCAAGATACTCAGAACAGATAGAGGGGGAGAGTTTACTTCTAATGAGTTTGCTGATTTTTGTGCTAAGAATGGCATCTAGAGACAACTTACTGCCGCATATACACCTAAAAAAAAATGGCATTGCTGAAAGAAAGAACCGTACAATTATGGAAATGGCACGAAGCATGTTGTAGACAAAAAATCTTCCAAATAGTTTTTGGGGGCCACTACAGTATATATTTTCAACCGTAGTCCCACAAAAGTAGTTCAAAATCTGACTCCAAAGGAAGCCTAGAGTGGTCACAAGCCTTCAGTGGCTCATCTTCGCACTTTTGGATGCTTGGCATATGTGCATATTCCAAATCAAAAGCGGAAGAAGTTGGATGCCAAATCCCAACTTTTTTATCTTTGTGGGCTACTCTCTTGCAACTAAAGGCTATAGATTATATAATCCCGAGACAAAGCAATGGATAGTTAGCCGGGATGTGATTTTTGATGAAGGGGAAGTATGGAAAGATGATGTGCAAGAAAATCCATCAATAATCATAAACATGGAAGTTAACAGTGTTCCTCGTCCTCTCCCCACAAGCTTAAGTGGAAGTTCTAGCTCCAGTTCTAGTCCTCCAAGCTCACCTAGTTCTTCAACTAGCACAACCTCAGGTGAAGATTCACCTCCACCATCACCACCAACATCCATTCCACGAAAGGTATGAATTTTAGTTGATGTTTATCAGAGGAGTACTAATATAAATCCAGTTGCTAATTTTTCTTTGTTTAGTACAATTAAAGTTGAACCCTCTATGTGTGAAGAAGCAGTGAAAGAACCTATATGGGTTAATGCTATCAATGATGAAATGAATTCCATTCATAAGAATAATACTTGGGAATTAGTTCCACTTCCCAAAGGTAAGCAAGTGATTGGTGTGAAATGGATTTACAAAGTCAAATATCATGCAGATGGTTCAGTAGAACACATAAGGCAAGACTAGTTGCCAAGGGGTTTGCACAAACTCCTAGAGTGGATTATGAAGAAACTTTTGCTCCAGTGGCTCGTCTTGATACAGTCAAGATTATATTGGCTATTGTAGCACAATACAAGTGGCCAATATTTCAGATGGATGTGAAATCAAAATTCATTAATGGTTACATAGATGAGGAAGTTTATGTAGAACAACCTATGGGTTATGAAGTTTCAGAAAAAGAACACTTAGTCTACAAGTTGAAGAAAGCCCTTTATGGGTTGAAGCAAGCTCCTCGTGCCTAGTATGCTAGAATTGATAGTTATTTCATGAAGAAAGGATTCAACAGAAGCCACTCAGAGCCTACCTTGTATGTCCAACGTATTGGTCATGATATTCTCATAGTTTGCCTCTATATTGATAATTTGATTTATACAGGTAATAACAAAGTTCTCATGGAGAAGTTTCAAGCAGAAATGAAACAAGAGTTTGAAATGTCAGATCTGGGACTTATGCACTATTTTCTTGGTGTGGAAGTACAACAAAGATCAGAAGGTATATTTATTTCTCAATTCAAGTATATAGCTGATTTAATGAAGAAGTTTAACATGGTGGCATGCAAAGCATTTGCAACCCCCGTAGCCCTTGGTGAAAAACTAACCAAGGAAGATGCTAGTCCCAAGGTTGATGCATTTAGGTATAGGAGTTTGGTTGGTAGCCTCATGTACCTCACAACCAGTAGGATTGATATTATGTATGTTTTGAGCCTCGTCTCTTGGTTCATGTAGGATCTACATGACTCACATTGGTGGCCTACTAAAAGAATTTTGATGTATGTGAGTGGTACACAAAATTTTGGCATTTAGTATTCTCCCACTGACAAGTTTTAACTAGTTGGTTACACAGATTTAGATTGGGCTGGTTCAGTGGATGATAGAAAATCTACATCTAGTTATGTTTTTTCATTCGGCTCTGGAGTTGTATCCTGGAGTAGTAAGAAACAAGCAACAATGGCTCTTTCTTCAGCAAAAGTGGAATACATGGTAGCTTCATCGACAAGTTCTCAAGCGGTATGGATAAGAAAGATATTGACAGATCTATATTTGGTTCCGGAGCATCCAACCACCATCTATTGTGATAAAAATAGCACTATTGCCATGACAAAGAATCCAGTGTTTCATGCCAGAATGAAACACATAGAGATCCATCATCATTACATTCGTGACTTGGTTCAAGATGGACAAGTGGAGTTGCAGTTTTGTTCTTCATCTGAACAAGTTGTTGATATCTTCACCAAAGCTCTTCCTGTGGAGACTTTTGTGGCTTTCCGCAATCGATTGGGACTCACCTCCATTCATCATTCAGGGGGAGTTTGAAGATAAGGATGAACAATGTGCTGGAGGGATAAGAAGAAGATCATGATTTTTCTTTTTTTTTTCGCAAATAAAATAGATTGCTACGTAATAAAGCATCTTCTAGTTTTTTGTTTTGTTTTGTTTTGTGCTTTGTATCTGCTATCTATGGATTGCAAGAATTGTTTTTTAGTTTTCTTTTATTGTTTTTAGTTCTATTGTTTTTTCCTATTGTTAGGAAAATGATTGTCTATAAGGCAATTACTCTTATTGTAATTCATATTTGAGCTTTTTTCAATATCAGTTTCATAATATAGTTTGCATATTCATTCAATTCTGAATTTTTGTTAATTATCTTTCAGTTTGTGAGTGTATTTTGAATATTTTAACAATCTTTCACCATTGCCTAATTGTCGCTCTATCGGATCGAGTGCCTATGAAAATGCAAATAACTGCCTAGTCCTTCGTAAATTTTGTGTTTGTTTTGACTTCCTCAAAAACATCAATGTACTACACTTCACCATTCTCATCCTTCATGGCATTGCGATCAACCTCTTCGAAGCACCCAACCTAATCCTCTTGTTCGGTGAATTTTATGAATTAGGGTTTACTGCTATTTTTCGCATCGTTCACCATCACCTCTAAATGCCAATATTTTTGGTTTCATATTATTGTATACATTAGATTTGCATTTAGTTTTCTTAATTTTATATATATATATATATATATATATATATATATATATATATATATATATATATATATATATATATATATATATATACATAGCAAGTATCCCCACGACCTAGCCCAATGACCAACAATCCATATCTAATTTACTATTCATCTAGATTTTTTAAGTTGATTATAATAGACATGAAAACTTAGAAGAGTGTGATACAACACTTGTGATACTTGGATTTATCATCAACATGAGTTGATGATTAAATTGACTAAAACTCTAGATTTATAATAATAGTAATTTATTTAAACTTGTAGCAAATTTTTGGAACAAAATTTAATGGTAGTAAAAAAAAATTTTAAAACTTTTATTTCAACACAAGTAGATTTGCTTAATTATTATATAATTTACTAGTCATCTCGATGAAAGATATGATATTCTTGATTTGTTCCATTATATAATCATTAAGTCTACTTCTCTAGATGAAATATGTGGCACTCACTTTGTTCCATTTATAATTATCATATCCACCTCTCTCCATGAAATATGTGACATTCAATTTGTTCATCTACAAGAAAGATAAATCATTCAATTTGTATTATGTACTATTTTTTGGGACCATTGTGATTTTTTTGGATTCATATTATTGTATTTATTAAATTGTCATTTAATTTGCCTAATTATAATATTATTTACTAATCATCTAGAAGAAAGATACATCATTCAATTTGTATTATGCAATACTTTTTGGGACCATTGTGATATTTTTGGAATCATATTATTGTATTCATTAGATTTGCCTTTAATTTGTTTAATATTTATCTAGATGAAAGATGTGAAATGCAATTTGTTCATCTAGATGAAGATGCATCATTTAATTTGTATTATATAATATTGATTGGGACCATTCTAAAAAAATTGGATCCATATTATTGTACTCATTATATTTGCATTTAATTTTCTTAATTATAATATAATTTACTATTCGTCTAGATGAAAGATGTGAAATACAATTTGTTTCATTTTACAATTATTATGTCCACATATTAGAAAAGAAGTTTAAGTTGATTATGATAGACATGAAAACTTAGAAGAATGTAATATAACTCTTGTGATGCTAGATTTATCATGAACATATTTGAATATTAAAACTCAAGATTTATGATAATAAATTATTTTGAAAAATTTGAAATAAAAATTAGTAGTGATAAAAATAATTTTCTGAACTTCTACATCAACATGTGATTCCTATCAACATGAAACTTCCCATACAACACCCATAGTACTCGATTGCCCATTCTCACATATGAGTAGTCGCTGTTAATTACAAGAGAGGCATATTTGTGCACTTACAAAATGGGGCTCTTCCTTGGAAGAGTGTAGCAAGCACACGGAATTTTGTTGGAACAAGGACAGGATGCAGATAAAACAGCAAATGGGTTGTGAAATTTCAAGGCCAAATGTGCCACTCTATCCAGCTGTGGGTGTGGACCATCTGATTCCCTTCATCGAGCCTGGTGAGGAAGAATATGGGGGAGTTGAGTTTGAAAGCGAGATGTTCAGTCACGGAAAAGGAAGGAAGCTCGTTTGCCAGCATGGAAGCTGCATTTAGTGGTCTTCTTGTAACCACAGAAAGGAAGCATACCGACTAACACTTAGAGTTGACAAAGCGCTTTTTATTCCTTTTTCTTAATCTTATTAGATTGGTGTCGCTTCCTGCATTTGCTTTCTCTAAATAATGGTTAATTATAATAACAGCCTTTCGTTACTGCTACTAAATCTGTTTGTATTTGATGATTGAAGATCATTTTTATCTTCAACGTTATGTCGATTTTCATAATAGACAAAATCTTTCAATAGAACACTCCTTAGGGTAAGATGTGATAAGATGTTTGTGGCGTTTACTTAATTGTCCTCATTTTTGTCCTATTTGGTGGTTTTAGTGGTCTATGTAATAAACCACCATCTAATCTTCAAGGGTTCATTTGAGATGAACGTTTCTACATATCCTTATGTCGATTTTCATAATAAACAAAATTTTTCAATAGAAAACTCCTTAGGGTAAGATGTGATAAGATGTTTGTGGCCTCTATTTAATTTTCCTCATTTTTGTCCTATTTGATGGTTTTAGTGGTCTATGTAATAAACCACTATCTAATCTTCAAGGGTTCATTTGAGATGAACGTTTCTACATATCTTTTTAGAAACCAGAGGCATCATAGTTCATCTACTAAAAATAGAAAGATTTTGTGTACATGTAATAAGTGTAAGATCTTTGACCTCGTTCATCAAGTGAGATTATGTTCTTAATTTAATCCAATATAATAGTATGATAATAAATGCATTCTAGTAGAACATCAGTTCTATGCTAACATTAGTGTACAAACACATACCAATTTGTATAATGACCAACTCATGTGTATATCACATTTAGATAATATGACATAATTATAATGGCATGTAGGGTTAGGTTTTATATTTTAAACGGTAAGAAAAATATTTATATAGGAAGTGTAACAAGATATGGGGGAGTATATTAATTATAGTGTAACATGTGATGTAAAAAAATTATTTTTAAAATAAAAAATATGCTATTTTTGTAGTAGTAAATGGTATTATAGGTGCTCAAATTTGAGATTTATGTGATAAATATATGTGTTGGATGTAAAATTATTATAATTAGTAAAGGTTTTGGGAAAATTTATGTTGTATATAATTGTATTGTAAACATAAATATATAGTCATTCTGACAACAAATGGCACCTTAAAATTTGAAATGACTTGTGATGCTCCTCTTCCCACCAATGCATAAGCCTCTACAAGCCCTTTTCGTGTGTTTCCTAGCTTACCCTCCATGTCCCTCAATGTTTCTTTTGATTTCTTGAACCAATTTGTCTCACCTATTTGTATGCCAAAAAAATTCATTGAAGCTCCTAACTACATTAACAATAGCTAGTTTGTGCCACCCCTATCTTTGTGCATCCCCAATTTTTGTAATGGGCCTCCTTTTGTAGCATCTCTTGTGGTCAAGGTTGTGGAGTCTACTGCTATTATAGAGTGTTGCAATGGGGTTTACTAGTCTAAACATGCAAACTAGGAATCAAACCCATTCCCATCAACTCACATTGCGGAAATAACCAATAGAACCAACTACAAACCCTTCAGAGAGATGGGCACAATGATTGGTTACTTCTCTTATGTGAATTGATAAGATTGAATGATGAAATGCAAGAACTAGGTCTAAGGATGCATAATTGATAGTAATCAACATAAACAATAAACTAGAGAACAAATATGCACATTCTGAGAGATCTAGAAACAAGGATCAAAGAGGAACCTCTTTCAATTTGAGCCTAGAAGTGTTGGACTATATGGAAAGAGTTCTTAGCCCTAAAGGTTTCTTAGGTAGATATCAAGAACAAATTTAGGATCAAGATGTCACTCATAATGGGGTGTAAATTTTCATCGGTAAGGCCTAAAGAGAATCTACTTTGTCAAGCTTCTTTTTCATCGCAATTAGCACTAAATTATAGCTATTTTGAAAATATTTTGTAAGATTATGGTATTTCTATATTTTAAAGCGACATTTATTATATGAATAGTTGTAGATTCATGAAAAATATTCTTAAAATTATTTTGAAAAGGGGAATTGTTCTACTAAACAAGATTTAATTTACCTGTATATTACCAATCATCTGTACAAAAAGTTATGAGAGCCCCTGCATGTTGGTACATCTTTAGTCTAAACACAACTAATGTCACATAAATATTGCGAGACTTTTGCAAAATTGTAAATGGCCTCTCTTTTGAAAACCATGCTTTTGAAAGCACTCGCATAAAAAAATAGACTTTTTTTTTAAAACCCTATTTTTTGAAAGAATTCCCATTAATGAACAACCATCCAGTAAATCGAAAATAACTTTTTTTTTCAAAAACCCTAGTTTTGTACAAAAAGTTTTGAAAGTTCCCTATCTGAAACCCTTTTACATACATATGTTTCATAGCTACAACAAATTGCAGACAGAAACACATTTTTTTAAAACCCTATTTTTGAAAGAATTCCCATAAATGAATAGCCATGTGCGAAATCGACAATACTTTTTTTCTTAAAAACCCTAGTTTTTTTATAAGCAACAGAGAAAACCGCAACATATTCTATGTAAGACCACAACAAATTATAGACAAGATGATGAAATAGCTAACCTGAACATGTGATTACCAAACAAGAAAGAAATTTCACTATATACAATTCATGTTAGACAAATATTGTGATACACTTATGCAAAATTGTAAATGGCCTCTTTTTTGAAACCCTGCTTTTGAAAGCATTCACATAAATGAACAAACATTTTTTTTAAAACCCAATTTTTTGAAAGAATTCACATAAATGAACAACCATCTATTAAATTGAAAATGGATTTTTTTTTTGAAAACCCTAGTTTTGAAAGTTTTCTGAAACCGTTTTACATCTATGTTTCAGAGTTACAACAAATTGCAGACAAAATCAATTTTTTTTTAAAACTCTATTTTTGAAAGAATTCCCATAAATGAACACCAATGTGTGAAATTGACAATGTCCTTTTTTAAAAAAAAACCCTAGTTTTCTCATAAGCAACATAGCAAACCACAACATATTCTACATAAGACCTCAACAAATTGTAGAGAGAATGAAGAAATAGCTGACTTATAAATGTGATTACCAAACAGGAAAGAAATTTCACCCAAATCTCTAGAGCTTCCTTCATTTTCTCCTTTCGTTAACAAAATGACAGTAAACAAAACAAACTTACTGCTTACTGCCATAAACCAAAAACAAGGTGCAAACGTAGCCATTAATGGCAATAAATCAAATTCAATATTCTCACACGTTAAACAACTCCAAACATTATGTATTGCATGGCATTTCCTTCACACTTTGCCACATACTACCATCGATCACATCAAATACGGATATACACCCTAAACTATGCCCGCGTGAAAACATAACGATGCGGAGCCGTCACTTGCAAACCGTCACCGTAAACCCATTTCACTGGGAGGTTGACAATATTCCAGACATAAAAGCCCATACTAAAAGCCTATTGGCTTAATAAATTATTTTGAAATTTGTGAGAAAATTTTGAAACAAAAATTCATAGTGGTAAAACTAATTTTCTATACTTCTACATCAACATGTGATTCCTATCAGCACGAAACTTCCCATGCAACACCCATGGTACTCGATTGCCCATTCTCACAGACGAGTAGTCGCTGTTAATTATACGAAAGGCATCTTCGTGGACTTACAAAATGGGACTCTTCCTTGGAAGAGTGTAGCAAGCACACGGAATTTTGTTGGAACAAGGACAGAATGGAGAAACAGCAAGTGGGTTGTGGAATTTCAAGGCCACATGTGGCACTCTATCCAGCTGTGGGTCTGGGCCATCTGATTCCCTTCATCGAGCTTGCAAGAAAGCTCGTTTCGTCCCACGGTTTCGCCGTCACCCTAATCACACCCGCTTGGAACGTTTCCCCTTCGCAGACTAAATATGTTTCAGACCTTCTTTCCTCCAATCCCAACACGATCCGTCAAATAGAGCTTCCACAGATTCCTTCCGACGGACAAGACACCAAAGATGACGGCAACTACTTTCTGGAACAAATAAGCAAGTCCATGCCTGCGGTAGAACAAAATCTGAGGATACTACAACAGTCCAACCACCCTTTTTCGCCAATTCGTGCGTTGATATCTGATCTCTTTCATGTGGCGACTCTGAACGTGACTGACTCTCTGGGCTTGCCAAATTATGTCTTGTTTACATCTTCTGCGGCCTTCCTCTATTTCATGTTGTGTGTCCCTCGCCTTTATCTGTCTGAAGGAAACGAGGCTCCTCCGGTTTCCGTCAATATCCCGGGCTGGAAGAAGCCCTTCAGTGAGGGAGACTTTCCAGACCTGTTTCGGAACAAGTCCAATCCAATGTTTCACGGCTTCCTTGGCCTTTGCTCTCCCTTACGGGCAATGAAAGGCATTCTCGTCAATACATTTTACGACTTGGAAGCTCAGTCGATTCATGCGTTGCTGTCCCGGAGCGTAGTAGAAATCGACAGGCTACCGCCTGTACATGCGGTTGGGCCAATTATGCGGTCGATTGATCTGCCCCAGGCGGACAGTGAGGGAGAAGAGAGCCTGAAATTGTGGCTGGATAGCCGGGCAAATGCGTCGGTGGTGTTCGCATCGTTTGGTACGTGGGGGTTGATGTCGAGAGAACAGTTGACGGAGATTGCGTTAGGGCTGGAAGCGAGCGGCGTAAATTTTGTTTGGGTTGTGCGGGGGATTAGTATTACTGGTAGTGGTGCTTCTCGTTTCAGTTCTAGTCTGGAAGTGGAGTTGAGCAGCGTTCTTCCCGAGGGTTTCTTGAGCCGTGTGGAGGGCCGGGGACTAGTACTTCCTTCCTGGGCTCCTCAGGTTACTATTCTTTCGCATCCGGCGGTGGGAGCTTTTGTTTCTCATTGTGGATGGAATTCTACGCTGGAAGCTATTTGGTTTGGAGTCCCCATTGTTGCCTGGCCTCTTTATGCTGAGCAGCGAATGAATTGCTTGTTAATTGTAACTGAATGGATGGTGGGTTTGGAGGCTGTCAAGGGAGAGGATGGTTTGGTTGGCCGGGCAGAGTTGCAGAGTGTGCTGGAAAAAGTTATGGATGGAGAAGATGGGAGATTGGTGAGGAAGAATATGGAAGAGTTGAGTTTGAAAGCGAGATGTGCAGTCACAGAAAAGGAAGGAAGCTCGTTTGTCTGCATGGAAGCTGCATTTAGTGATCTTGCTATAGCTGCAACCGAAATCAAACATAACGATTGAAGAAATTAGTAGAAACTGTGAGCATTTTCTTAGAAAAATATTTAGTTAGAAAGGTGGGAAAAGCTCTGGAGGCTGCTGTTATAACTCGCTCGTTTCAACAGCCCGTCTGCTCCCCACACTTTGTAGTACTCCCTCAACGTCTGCTTTAAAATTTCTCAGCTAATTGAGTTAAATATGCTCTATTTATGTTCATTACCTTTTAGTAAATTGTTATCTTACGAATTGAAGAAAGGATTATTTATGGAAACAGTATTTAGTGATTCCCAAGAAGGATTATCCATTAACAATAATATGAGTAGAGTTGGAGTAGTAAGATGTTTTGTCTAAAGATTATAATAACAGTCTATTATTACTGCAAGTAAATATCATTAAATTGTTTGTCTTTAAGAAAAATTTAAAAACTTATTGGATAATTGACGGTCATTTTTGTCTCCAACATTGTGTGGATCTTTGCAATAGACAAAAGTTTTCAATCAAATACCATGTAGGGTAAGATGTGATAAGATGTTTGTGGCCTTTACTTAATTTCTCTTGGGTGGTTCTAGTGGTTTGTGTAATAATTATTTTTGGTAGAGATAGAGAGATAGAGAGAGAGGGGAAAGGGAGAGGAAGAGGTAGAGAAAGATATAGATGGTGAGATAGAGTGATAGAGAAGTAGAAATATAAGGAGATAGAGAGAAGAGAAGAAGGGGAGAGAGATAGAGAGACAAAAATCTAAAGAGTAGAGATAAAAGAAAGAGAGAAGGAAACATAGAGAGAGGTAGAGAGAGACTAATTTATATAAAGATAAGAAATATCCAATTAAAAATTTATAGTAACCAGCCAACTAGTGAAAGAGAAAGTGATTGCAACATTACTACAAGCATCTTCCCCTTTGTTTAACTCATTAATATATAATCCCTTGAGTACACCATAGCCAAAAGGGAATTTTAATGCATCTTACTGCATTGTGAGTCCCATATTTATCCTAATATCAATGTCAACTATGATGAAAAGACAAGCATCTCCTACTACATAGTGGTATCATCTTGAAGGGCACAAATGTAACAACACATGTCACATAAGGTCACTAATATGATTTTGATAGACTACTAAGCCTCTCATTCGTTTTATAATAAAATAAATATAAATAGGATATCATAGAGGTTTACCTTACTTAAGACTAGTATATGTACTATCAATCACCTAAATCTATTTAACACTCACAATCTTTGTGACCATACCTCAAGGATGCTCCTAGTGAAAAGCTTGTCTAGACCTTTTAAAATTGGGTAGCCTCTATCATCTATCATTTTCATTCTATTGGTGAAATCTAACTAACCTTACAAAAAGGTTGAATACTTCTTTTAGAAGAGTACATTTTTTGTAATTTTTATTATGTGGAAGCAACAATAAGAATATATCTAATTAGACCATAGGTTTTACAATTTTGATGATCACCTCATGATGAGTGGCACATGACACACTAAGAGAACAATTCTCCTCTACCCATGTCTTCATATGGCCACTTTATTAGCCTTAGTTCTGATGTCAAGAAGTCAACTCCTATATCAATATTTGTTCAAAATTAGAAATTACTTAGAACATTGATCTAAAATGTATGATTGTAAGGTTTTACACCCTAGACTTGTGATGCTAAAATTCATCCATAATTATTACATAATGACAATGCCTCTAAAACTTATCCAATATTGGAGTTGAATTTGAAAAGCCAAACACAATAAACCTTATAATTTAGATAAGATTGGTGATGATGGATTGCAAATATATTGGCTCAAGCCTATATGGCGAGAACATATTAATGGGAACATTAGTTCATAGCCATATGTTGCAAATTTCTACTTCTAAATTAGATTTATTTAGTTTCCAAGATAAAAAGTATACAACTAATATCTGTAACAAGCTAAATCTAACTTAAAGACATTTAGGATTTTTTTTTTCTAAAACTTCATTGAAATAGATATTAAATACCTATCTAAAACTAAATTTGAAAAGTCTTTCTAACATTTTAACTAAAGATGCATTTTAACAAATCATTATGAAATGAAAATGCATGTACATGTAAATAAAGCAAGAACTATTCATCAACATAAATTAAATAGCATAAAAAAAATGAGAAAGGAATAGAGTTTATTGAAGTTTATGCTTTCCAATCTGAAATCTCATACAAGTCTCAACATTGTCTATGAGAGGGAGAGCATCATCAGGTGAGCTTTAACTCCAAACATAGACCTTGTGATCCCCCGCACACCTTCCTCTTGGAAGTGGCCCTACCCTTCACGAGGGTGTACACACGGAACTAGGCCTAATTACTATTTGAGCTTGGTGTTTAGAATCTACACAAATCTAGTTGGCCACACGCTACAGGTTCCCTGTAACTAGTATGGCCATCTAACAAGAGAGTGTATCTGATTCATGTGAACTAATAGACACATGCATAGCGTTGTGCCACCTTGACCAAGGTTTACAAGTTACAAACATATTTTACGTGTTGGAGTTAATATTCACCACCCTACTCTACTTATTCATTAATACTTAAGCTCTAAAAAGACTGAATTCAACTAACCAATTGATGTGCCAATAGTTTTTAATCTGCTAACATTAACGGTTATAACAACCTTTATGGAGAACTTCACAAATAGTCTGTTATTGACTAGTATTAATTTTAGTTATATTATTAGTTGGTCGCTTTCCCCCTTCAGCTGAACATGGACATCCTACCACCCTTTTCTTAATTAAAGATATTCTAGTTTGTATTAACATCTTAGTGTTACCTTTCTCATTTGATTCTTTAAAATAATCTTGATATTATACCCAGTGAGCAATCAACTACCACTGTCACCTTGCATGTGTGCATGTGGGTGCAGAACCTACACTTACAAGCATAAATCCAAGTGTGATACCACTAGGATAAAGGTATATATATATTTCTTACATTATAACTCCATATTCTACCCGAATCAGGTTAAGCTCTTAGTCGGACGCTCACTGATAGTTCCTAGATAGAGGTTATCATATCCGTTATTATATCCAAAGGATTTTTATCATTATGGCTAATGCCGATGATAAATAGATATTACAAACTCTTCATGCAACAATTCCTACTCTACTTAAAGATTCACAAAACATGAATGCTATTGACAAATACTTAATCATATCGTGAATTGGATTTATAGTATTTTGGCATACAGCACAATTAATCATTTATGCTGAAATCATTAGATAGCTAAACAATGGCATTACAGACATACGCTATAAAGAGACTGAATATGTCTCCATATCCGAATTGAATATTTATTAAACACAATTTAAGTTTGTCATAAAAAAGATATCAAGAATCATCAAAGCTATCCTATAAAGTTTTGTGAACTTAATAGTTATGAGTTTGATCAATGCAAAACAAAAACAATTACCAGATTCACATGCTATCGAACAATATATACTAGATTGAATCTTTTTGCCTTTGCTTAAAATAAATGCATAGATTTAGAAGTATTATAAGTAAAGTATTAAACATTCATGGGAACGACTTGCTGAAAATGAGAAGCGACACCGTTGATCTCTGTTGTGCCTCCTTCTACTTTAACTTTCCCCCCTTGAAATTGCTTCACAGATGTCTTATATTTCTTTTTACATTGATCGATGTTCTTTTCTTAGCTTGATAGTAATGAATGCGTTAATGAATCAAGAGAGTAGCCAGACTTCCCTCTCATTTCCCCATTACCATATGCAACTCCTGATGCAAATACACAATCTTGATCACATTGCCGATGAGGGTAGAGGTAAGTAACGCCCGAAGTCTTTATGGCTCAAGCATAAAATGAATAATGTAAAGACTCGGCTTTAGCAATTGTTGCACTTGCTTTCTCAAATTAAATTTGAATTCTTGAGCTGGTAGTTATATTTTTTTATTAAGGGAAAAGCAGGTTTCGAGGGGAACCAAAAATCACGAACAACAGATTTTAAAAGAATTTAAAATCCTCAATTTTTATCTTCGATTTTGACAGGAAATCATAACCCACTAATAGAATGCTGCTATAAGATGGAGCAAGGGTAACCAAAAGCCAACCCATAGCCAACCACAAAAGACATAAGAATTAAAAAATATGATGTAAAAAATCAAAGACCAAAGCCAACACACCTGACTACTCAAACAATCATGAGCAATTGCTTTTTCAAGGCTCCCTTAACCATAACAATTGACTTTAACAAGACTTCCATAACCTTCAAATCCAAATAACAAACAGATAGAATATAATAAATTAACAAGAAGAACCTGAACCTCCCAACTTACAAGGAGAAACAAGAGAAACAAAACATTTTGATAGGGTCCCTAGACCATCACATTGGGTTTTATGGCTAAAGTGAACATATCAAAAAGGGGAGAGCTCTATGGGGTTTAAGGACAAATAATGTTTACATTGCTCATGAATAGGAGATTCTAATCATCCTTAAAGAATTTTAGAGTTACAAAGATCGGCAAATCCAACAACATCCAACGCAACAAGGAGACATTGGTGTAGGCCGGACAAACATGAAAGCAACACAATGATGCCACTTTACTTTTGTGTCATGAACTTCTATGCTTTAAAAAAGACTCTTTAATTTAATATTTAAGTAGTTTTGTATTATGTGATTCTTTAAACGAATCGATTTCAAAAGGCTATGGCAGTTACAAACTAAAATGTTATATATATGTGTTTAATGAACGGTTGAGGGTATACATTTTTTATCCCCTTATACTTTTATATATGAGCTAAAGGTCAATAGAATTTCTCTTAATTTCTAAGCTTATATGTTTATGTACATTGGAGTTGGATGTTGCTTATGCGTTGTTATAAATTTATGAGTACAATTTGGATGTTATTCTCTTTGAGGTGTTGGCATTCACATGAGAGATTATTTATTTTCTTAGGAATTTTGCTAGTGTTATAAATCTATCAGTTTTTTTAACCAATATCAATTGTCAATCTATAAGTTGATACTTGTGTTGGAATCTTTTCAGTGTATTGCAATAACATGTGAGTTATAAGTTGTAGTACCAAGTTATATTTAATTTAAAGATTTTGTTTCTGCATTTGTTGCATGGTGATGAACAAATGTTAGGTGCCTTTACTACTTTTTGGTTAGTTTACTATGTCTAAGTTTATATGTTTGATAAATATATTAAAAATTGATCATACAAAGGGATTTGTACCTTTGTAAAATTCAGAGGGAAACTGCTTAACAGTTATCGCCTCTATTGATTGATAGATTAGTCTAGTTTTGGGGCAAAAGAGTTTTATTTTGTTGATCTTTGAAGAAACATAGATATGTTAACCACTAGGACCATACCTCAAGGATGCACACATATTTTTTTTGATACATTGATGCCAATACAAAAGTCCCAAGATAAGAAGATTAGGTATCATCCACCTTTTGTAAGCCACTAGTGAAAGCCTATCTAGACCCTATAAAACTAGGTGGACTCTAGCATCTATCATTTTCATGCTATTGGTGAAATCCAACTAACCCTACAATAAGGATGAATACTTCTTTTGGAAGAGCACATGTTTTGTAATCCTTTCCATGTTGAAGCAACAATAAGCCTAAATGTAATTAGGCCATAGGGTTTATAATTTTGATGATCACCTCATGATGAGTGGGACATTCCACACTAAGAGAACAGTTCTCCTCTACCTATGTCTTCATATGGTCCCTTTCTCAACCTTAGTTGTGATGTCAAGAAGTCAACTCCTATATCAGTATTTGTTCAACATTTGAAATTGCATAGAACATTGATCTAAAATTTATCGTCATAAGGTTTTACACCTTAGACCGATGACTCTAAAATTCATCCATAAGCTATAATGTTCAACAAAAATAATATAATTATTATTTTTAGACAAGTCTATAGGCATTCTTACACATTCACATCAAGGCAAACCACAATAATAATGTCTCTAAAATTCATCCAATATTGGAGTAGATTTTGAAAAGTTAAACATAATAAACCTCAGAATAGATAAGACTGATGCTGATGGATTGCATATCTATCAACTCAAGCCTATATGACAAGGGCATTCTAATGGGAACATGACTTCATAGACAAATTTCAACTTCTACATTAGAGTTATTTAGTTTTCGAGCTAAAAATATATACAACTAATATCTCTATCATTGGAATGCTTAATTCATAAATGCAATAGCTCTTCATAATTGCACTCAATATCCATCTCTATAAAAATGTTGAGATAATTTCAATATAAAATAAGTAAAATGGATCACTTATAGAAATAATCTTGATGGAAAATAAAATCTAGTTTGATCCCCATTCAATTCTATATAAATAAATTTAATAAAGAATCATTAACCAAGTGAAAGAACCATTTTAATAGATATCATTAAAAAAATGCATGCCTCTATATAAAGCACACAAATTATTTGACAAAATGATTATAGAATAAATATGCATAAAATGAAATTGTGTAATGATTTTCAAAACTTTGAAGAAAATGTAACCAGTAGGTGTAAAGTGAAACTCAACAACAATTGGTAGCATTTCTTCTCCACTTGCACCAAAATGGGAGCATAGGAACCTCCTACTTCTACCTATAGAAGGAAAATGGAATGAAATAGTTTGTCATAGGTTATATTTACAATTGCCTTGGTAGGCATATATAGAAGATGGGAATGCATAGATAGAGAAGGGAAAGTTGTCCACATATAACTAGAAGACAAAATCAAACATCTAGTGTTCAAATATGAGAATGGAAAAAACACATTTAGACTAGTGAGGTAATAGACCTACTCAATAAATCACAAATTCAAAAAATAAACAAGGCAGCTAGAGACTATTAAGAGATGTAGACTATGCAAATTTCATGTCTTTAATGGATAACCTAACTGTGTATCATATTTTATACCTTTTTTAGATTACCTAATCATGTAGCATATTATTTGGTTGTAACAATTTTACCTACTATATATTTGGCCAAGAGAAAAGCCTTCTCCTTCAAACGGATCACTCTATATATTTATTACTTGATATAAAAATTACATTAATGCATTTTCAAACATGAAAAAGAAAAGATTAACATTAAATCAATAATTGAAATATTCCTTGCTATAACATCTCTATATGCATTGAGCAATAGACTAAGTATAAAACACCCATGATCTAGGTTTGTACTCGTATTAAAAAGAATCAAGAGAAAGACTACTTAACACCTTGCTCCATATTATTGAATACAATTATTTTATTAATAAGCCAATAGAATCATGGACTAAATGATGAAAGAATAAACCTAACTTGCTTTCCATGACTCTTGGCTTTGGTCTTAGACAACAAAAACTATAATTAAAATGAATCCCAATCTTCTTTTTGCTTGTTATAGTCATGGATGTGATCGCAACATCCAATTAGTGATGGATGTCAAGGTATACCTCTTTTAATGAAAATGACCACCAATGCCCCTTGCAAGAATTATTTTTCCTGTGATGAAATTTTTTTCCTGTGATGAAAATAGTTCTCATTTGATCCATTTAATGGTTTTTAGACTTATTTATTTAGCCTAGTTGTATTTTAGAGGGAAAAATTAACATTTTATGGGAAACATTATTTTTATAAATAAGAGATAAGTGTCATAAAATTTAGGTTCCAAATTATTTTTATAGGTTATTTAAAAAAAAATTGTGCTATTTTTTAGTAGTAGATGGTATTATAGGTGGTCAAAATTGAGACTTGTGTGTTAAACTTATAGAATGGATGTAAAATTATTTATCATTAGTAAAAGGTTTGGTAATATTTATGTTGTATTATAAATATAATTATATAGGTATTCTAACAACAAATGGCACCTTAAAATTTTAAATGAGTCATGATGCTCCTCTTCCCACCAATGCAAAGGCCTCTATAGGCCCTCTTTGTGTTTTTTTGTCTCACCCTCCATGTCCCTTAGGGTTTATTCTAGTTTCTTGAATATTTGTATCTCACCTATTTGTAGGAAAACCAATTTTATTGAGGCACCTAGCTACATCAACAATAGTTATTTAGTGACACCTTGTTCTCTATGCATCCCTACTTTTGGCGATTGGCTCATCTTGTAGTGTCTCTTGTGGTCATGGTTGTGGATTCGACTAATACTAGTTCAAAGTCTTATGTGCATATGATGCAATATGGGATTCCTTCCCCTCTTAAACTTGTTGGGTCCCTTCTACTTATCAACCATGCCACTCACATGCTTCCTCTTATCTCCCTAAGTCTATAAGGTCTATATGTTCCCATGCACCTAACTTCTCTTATGGTGATTTTGGGGGATGGCATCTTATAAAATGAAGAATTTTTCTCACAAAGGATTTTAATATAAAAACTTGACAAATTCTATCCTCAAATTGATGCTTTGAGTAGGTGGATTTTTTAGTAGTGCAATGGCCTTTTACCAAAGGAAAAGTTGAAATATACCCTTTTGCTATTGTCACCTCCTCCCAATACACAACCTGAATTAAAAGCCCCCTATTTTCACCAAATATTCTATTTTTTCATAGCCAGAATCAAAAAACCCCCGTATTTTCACCGATGGGCAATATATTGCACCCTCATTTTTGGGATATTAAACCCCCAAAATGAATTCATGTATATAATATTGCCTAGTCAGTGAAGCCCCCATGATTTCTTTATAGTTGCCTTTGACACAATCTCCAATCACGATGTTTTTATTGAGGGATGATAATGGTTCTGGGGCTAGCATGCTCTCTTGTTGAAACCTTAAGTTTCTTCTTATAATCCTCCCATCAAGACCTTGAATTTTCTATCAATTTGGATTTGCCTCCCAAGTCTTCCTCTTCACTTATGGTGTCAACTTGCTATGTTGGTATTTGAAACTCTATGGATTTTTTTGTTAAGGTGAATTGGGCAACTATAATTTTCCCTTACACCACCTACATGTGAAGAATAATACTTCTAGTCATATTTTAGATTACAAAGGCATCCCTTTATGTTGTTGGCATTATTTTACCACAATTCATTTGGCATCTAATTGCCCTCACCTTGAGAGCTTCCTCTTGGTGGAAGAATGCACTTCATGAACATCTTACTATGGACATATGGTTGATGATTGTTTCACTTTAAAATATTCTATACCTCTAACTATTGATGTGATAGAGGCCCCCTCTCCCCCATGGTGCCTGTTACTCGTATTGCTCCTCATTTGGAACCCACCCCTCCTTTTTTGGGTGGTGATGTTGTGTCTCCCTCATTTAGTATTGTGACTTCCTCTTTGTTATCAATTTATCTAGTTCATTGCTCCTCTCCTCATGAGTCATCCCTAGTTGGGGTCTTGGTGAAGGTTTCCTCTCCTTCTTTTTCAATGGTCTTGGGTAATGAGGTTTCCTAGACTATAGTCCATAAAAGCAAGAAAGGTCTTCCAAGACATACATGTATCCTAGCCACATGCATAGGTTTGAAGTGTGAGAATTCTAATGTTTGGAATTAGTATTGTTTAGTCTTTCTAGTTGTTGTTTTCTTCAATAGCTTCAGTGTAGTTGTAGTGTTGATTGGATGGTGTATTCCATTTGCTTCACTTTGTATAAGGGTTCCAACCTTTTCAAAAACCTCTTTTAGCTAATAAAGAGTAAATATCACCTTTGTGTTCAACTACTAAGTAATTTATAATAAAAAAATTGATCAAATCTTTAAAAACTCATTTAAAATACACCTCTCACTATTTAAATTTATATGACAAGTTGTGTGATGATTCACACCTCCAAATCTGAATTATAAATAGACAACAATCCATATTACATTTAGAAAAAAAAAAAAGAAAGTCCTGCATAATTTTATATTTAAATACTATAAAATCACAAAATTTACAAGTGACCACTCTCTCTTAAAGAAAGAAGAACCTTTAAAGAGAATTTTGTGTGATCTATCCAACACTCTAAATACACATTTGACTCTATATATTAATTAACTGAAACTTAGAAAATTACAAGATTTTAAATTTGAAGTAATTAATAAATGCAGTCAAATATGCACCGAGCATGCTAGATTGAATCAATCTTTCAATATCAGTTATTCAGAAGGAAACATCTATCCAGCATAGAGGATGCATTTTTGACTGTGATTAATTTCAAATAAAAAAATTATTATATTCTAATTTTCAATCAATCAATAAAAACGATAACAGATGCATCATCTATGCTACAAGGACAAAAGTTATTCATAGAAATGGAAATGGCTAGTTAACTTTTACTCAGTATGTTTTCTTTCAGTGCCTATAGCAAGGCCACTAAATGCAGCTTCCATGCTGGCAAACGAGCTTCCCTCCTTTTCTATGACTGCACATCTGGCTTTCAAACTCAACTCTTCCATATTCCTCCTCACCAATTTCCCCTCTTCTCCATCCATGACTTTTTCCAGCACACTCTGCAACTCCATCCGGCCAACCAATCCATCCGCTCCCTTGACAGCCTCCAAACCCAACATCCATTCATTCACAACTAACACACAATTCATTCGCTGCTCAGCATAAAGAGGCCAGGCAACGATGGGGACTCCAAACCAAATAGCCTCCAAAACAGAATTCCATCCGCAATGAGAAACAAATGCTCCCACTGCCGGATGCGAAAGGATCGCGACCTGGGGAGCCCAGGAAGAAAGCACTTGTCCACGCCCCTCAACACGGCTCAAGAAACCCTCCGGAAGAACGTCGCTCAACTCCACTTCCAAACTAGAAGTAGCAGCACTACTAGTAGTACTAATGCCCCGCACAACCCAAACGAAGTTTAGCCCGCTCGCTTCAAGCCCTAAAGCAATCTCCATCAACTGTTCTCTATCCATCAACCCCCACGTACCAAACGATGCGAACACCACCGACGCCTTAGCCCGGCTATCCAGCCACAATTTCAGGCGCTCTTCTCCTTCACCGTCCACCTGGGGCAGATCAAACGACCTCGTAATCGGCCCAATTGCATGTACCGGCGGTAAGCGATCGATTTCTCCAACGCTTTCGGACACCAACGCTTGAATTGTGCGAGCTTCCAAGTCGTGAAAGGTGTTGACGAGAATGGCCTCCATCCCTCGCAAGGGAGAGCAAAGGCGGAGGAACGCATGAAAAATTGCAGCTGACTTGTTGCGAAACGGGTCTGGAAAGTCGGCCTCACGGAAGGGCTTCTTCAAGCCCGGGATATTGACAGAAACCGGAGAATCCTCGTTTCCATCGGATGGATAAAGGCGAGGGAGATGGATCATCATGAACCAGAGGAAGGTCGCAGAGCATGTGAACATGACATATGTTGGCAAGCCCAGGTGGGCAGCCACATCCAGGGATTCCGCGTTGAAGAGATCAGATATCAACGCACAAACCGGCGGGAAAGGACGGTTGGGCTGTTGTAGCATCTTCAGACTTTGTTCCATTGCAGGCAAGGACTTGCTTATTTGTGCCAGGAACTTTTTCTCGACATCTTTGGTTTCTTCTTCGTCCAAATGAATCTCTGCAAACTCTACTTGAGATATTGTGTTAGGATTTGAAGCAAGGAGTTGTGAGACATATTTAGCGTGCGTCGGGGAAAGGGTTAAGGGGGGTGTGATTAGGGTTACTGTGAAAGCGTGGGAGGAAACGAGCTTCCTTGCAAACTCCAGGAATGGAATAAGATGGCCCAGACCTGCGGTCACAGCTGGATAGAGTGCAACATGCGGCTTTGAAATTTCACAACCCACTGGGCATTTCTCCATTTGGACTTGTTTTCCACCAAGATTTTACTTTCCTTAATCCCGATGTTATGATTACAGGAGGATACTAGTCTTATTATAAACTGGCGTTGGCCACTACAATAGATTAAAAGATTTGGAAGATTCTTGTCTTATCATTTGTCATCGACATTATATTTTATTTATGTCTAATTAAAGTTTTAATAGTTAGACAAGAGAATAGTGACAAACAAATGACAACATTTGATGTGTCAGATTTACATTAACATTTTTCTATGACAATTAAGAATGTATATTGAACATGACCAGGCTGCATTTCATATGTCATGCTTCAAATAACATTTTCTATGACAAATGGTAGGGTAGAGGAGTCAAAAGGGGTCCAATCATAAGAATGGTAAGAATGGTAGTTGGATATGTAATTAGTTTATTAATGGAGCACAAAAAATATCATGTCAATATTTATTTTTAAAAAAATTCTATCATATTTTAAAAAATAATCAATTATGTGATACCACATCAGTACACCAATAAAAATGACTTAATGCACAATTACGGATCTTATTTCTTTTGGGAACCATTTTGAACACCTTGGCAAGAAAGGCATGCAATGTGGCATCATATTTGACCATGTGAACTTGAAACCAATTTTTAAACTAGAGGACTTGACATGTAAGCAGCTGTACAAAATTCAAAGTGATATGAAATATCTACGGTAGATTTTGGGAGAGAGACAACGTTCTACTATAGGGCCCTCTCCCTTAATAGGAGAGAGGACTCAGTAGTTGAGCACCCTAACTTTACGCTTCTCAAAATATTATATAGAAATTTCAAATCACTCTCATTTTTTTGCAACAGTTTACTTCCCAAGTCCCCTTTTATAACTAGGTTTCAATGCTGCATTATCAAATATGATGCCATGTCAGCATGCTTTTTGCCAAAGTGTCCTAAAAGGCCAAAAAAAAAGTGAGACTGATACTTGTGCATTAAGTCATGTTTTATTGGTGCACTGATGTGGCATCACATGATTTGTTGTTTTTAGATCTAAGAAAAGCATTTCATTCAATCGACTGTCATCATCAACACTAACAATTTTAAAGTCACTTGTCTATTAGTGTAATATTTTTAGAAATATTGGACATAAATCAACAAGTGCTATAACAACTATTGAAATGTGCTCAACAACTCAATCTTCTCCCCTATCTATTGAAAATGATATTTTATTTTAAAAAATAAATTTGAATGAAAATATATGCTGAAGATAGATATTTTATCTTGTGGACCGCATTGCATATGCCGTGCTTCATTAATCATTTTCTACTCTTGTGCTTGACTAAAGAGATATAAAAAATTGGAACTCTTTCATATCATTCAACATGAAAAAGCAGTGATCTCAGTCATCATAGACGATGAGAAGGACCAGGTGGCGTATTGTTTTATAGCATTGGTAATAAGGTTGGGATTGAGAGAGTAAAAGTTGATTAAAGGTAAGTGTTGTAACTTGCAAAGGTAGACAGCAGCTGAAAGGGATGTTCAGCTATTGATGCCTCCATCTTTGTATCTATTTGATGTCTTATTTTTAGGTTCTGATAATAATACAAGCATGTCAGTCGTCAATATGTTTGTCAGGTACAAGATGGACAGCTTGGAGAATATGCTTGCTAAATGATCCTCCGAAATCTGTGATTTTTAGATGGCCGCCAAGATTGGATGATCCATGCTTAAATGGATGAGAGAAGCTGCAATGCAATGAAATGATTTGATTTTGATTGTCTATGAGATTAAAAGAGCCTATAGGAGGCTTACTCTAGTCGTTTAATCTAGAAGGTGTTGTGTGTCCCACATGAATATGTCACCCCTACCTAAGTTCTCAACTCCAACATAGGCAACTTTGAAATACATGTGGCAAAAGTCTAGAGGATCATTCTTTTACTTGGCTCATTTGTTTCCTTTAGTTCTCACATGTTTCCATACTGACCTTATCTTATTCATATCCCCTCATTTTTTCACATAGTCGTTTACTATGTCTTTTATCTTTTTCCTATCTCATACAATATTTCTAAGTTAAAGTTTATATAATTTTAACTTCTTACCAAACTTAAATTATATTTAGAATTTGAATTGTATCATTTTTATTTCAAGTTGTTAATTTGATGGTGAACAAAAGAAACAAAGAAAAATCATAATGGTTTTGATTAATTCTCTACTATAGATGTTGTGTGTCTTACTTACAATGGTCGTGAACAATTACATGGTTAAAGCAGTTGTGCGATATAACAATAAATATGATATAGATAAACTTCCTCATATTTATTCTTTTCATTTTGTAAATTTCACTTGCAATGCATACTAATAATCAATAGTTTAACCTATAAGCAATGTTATCACCTCTTACTTCATTTGTCAAGAGTCTAATGTGAACATTCCTATCTTGAGTACCTTTGGTGGCATTTTTTTTTGTACTCTTCTTAAGTTTAGTATTGAACCCTCTTTCATAGGTGGTTAGAAGGAATTCTATGCATAAATGGTAATTGTTATAAGTTAGCAAGTTCATAGGAAAGGTCGATCTTTTCAATAGCCCAAAAAATAAACAGTGGAGTACTCAATGAGAAATGAGAATGATTTAGAAATATGTGCAAGAGTTCGGTTCCACCACTACCTCGAAATGGTTACCAAAAAGGACATGGCATATAGCTCTAATTATTAATAGGTAGGATGTCAAGTTCTCACCCACAATTCGAGACAAATTGCCTCATCAATTGTTATATTCACTAGGATAACCCATTTGAAAAATAAAGATAGATTTGTTGAATATCTCCTAGATAGATTATTTCTAGTTTTTTTATGTGGTCATTTATTTTTGTACATGTGTACATGTAAAATAGAACAATACTTCACCAATTCTAAAAATTTATATATAAAGTGAGTTTCCTATTCCTACCTCATGTAAGAATGGAATATCTATGCCAATTCAAGTTAGTATCTTTTGTCAAATAATCTTGATAGTTGAGAAAGTAGGATAATGTGAGAATCTCAGAATACTTATGAGAAATGATGAGAAAGAACCCAATTTAAATCTTGTTGAAAAGATATTCGAAATAACATATTAAGAGGGATATCTCTCAACTAACCACCTAGTATTTTTTTCAAAAATGAGAAATTGTAGACAATGGTATAGGAATATTAGAAAACAATTGAAGATGGAGAGTAAATTTTTCCATATTTCCAACTAAGTATAAGAAAAACAAGAATATCTATACCTTATAAGTATGACCCCTCAAGAAGTAAATTATTTCCACTCTCCTCCTTGACCCCTCCATCATTTTCAATGCCTTATCATTACAATATTCATAAACTTAATCATCTCCTTTATTTGTAGCACTACTACCAAATATATACATTTGCATGATCCCTTCTCTCAAACTACTATAATATATGTTGCTTCCACTTTTTCATTTACGTTATAGATGTTTTTACCTTTCACTTCATCCTCATCCTATATAGTACCTCCTTCCTTGTGCTTAAAGATTGATTAAGATATTAGTCAATGTGTACTTTTCCAACCCACATTGGCATAGGTTCAAGGTTGCTTACTTTTCTTTGTGAGATTAATCTTCTCCTTTTCCTTTCTATAATTGGGATATCTTGACGTCTTCACTTTTGAAAAAGGATAGTGTGATCTAGATCAATCCCAAAAATATAGTTACACATTAATTAACTTATTAAAGGCACTAGTAACAATAAATACTCATTTGTGAGGAAGGCGGAAATGGCGAAGAGAGTTCAAAATTTAAATTTTCAACAGGCAGGAAATGACAGTGAAGGCGGAAATGGCGAAGGAATCACGAGAAACGTATTGGGGGAAAAGGATGAGGATGGAAAGGTGGATGGGAGTGGTAGGGATTCTTGGGATGGCAGTACTCAATGCATTCCAACATGCCTCAATGATGCCTCGTCTAACAGTTCCGACAACGCGCATGGGTCTGAGGGTCCCAGTGACCTCGCTAGGCACCAAACTTCTTTGTCGTCTATTTTTTACTGCAACAAGAAGTGGATGACCTTATTTGGATCGTGTTCAAAAGGTAAGTTGGTTTCCTCTGTTTCTTTCAGTGCTCCATTTCAAGTATTTGTACCATATCCATTCCGGATTGCATTGTGGATAAAAATATGGCCACTATGGATTCTGTTTTGGTGGGCAAATTTATGGGGACACACCCCAACATTGAATCTGTTAGATCATGGGTTGCTCAAAAATGTAATTGAAAAGGTTAGACTGAGGTTATTGCAATGGCAAATGATTTTTTCTTCTTTTCCTTTACCTGGGACGAAGATTTAAAATTGGTGTTAGTTGGAGGTTCGTGGTTGCTGGGGAAATCCTCCTTTGCTTTAAAGAAATGGGAACCTAGATTCAACCCAAAGGATTGGCAATGCAATGAAGCTCCTATCTGGGTCCATTTTCCGGGTCTCCCATTGGAATATTGGGACAAGGAAATCTTTTGTGGGTTGGCTGCTTGTTTTGATGAGTTTCTCTCAGTGGACCCAATGACGGCAACCAAAAGAAGTTTGGTCTATGCTTGCATTTGTGTGAATATTAGCAATCATTTGACCTCCCACAGAAAGTCACTTTCAACTCAAAACTTGGGAAATGGATTAAAAAATTGGAATATGAATCAATTCCTTTTGCCTATTTTCATTGTAAGAAGGTAGGTCATTGGGCCAAAGATTGTCCTATCAAGAATTAGTCTAATAAAATTTGGAGGAAAAAATTGTCTGACTCAGTCATTGTTATGGATAAGCCTTATGGGCCTCATTGTCCCCAAGTTCCTGAGATGGTGGCTCTAGATCCTAACAATCAGGACTATCAATTGGTGTAGGGAGAAGTTATGGGGAGAGATCTTAAGGAGGTCCCTTCAAGACCTCTATCCTCAAATTGTCCTGTTCAGGGAGAGACCCCCTATCCTTTGAAGGTTAACAAAATGACTCTTGATGCTACCTTTCCCAATATTGTGGCGGAATCAAATTTGAATTTGGTTGTGGATATGGGTTCTTCCCATGAGAAGTCAGGTTATTTGAACTCTTCTTCCTCTGATGCTTGTCGTCCTAACTCCCCATTGGATTTTGGCCCCGAGATGGAGGATCCTAATCCTTTCATTCAATTTAAATCTAAGAATCAACGTCGGAGTACACCTCCCTTAAATGTTGGGCCAACATTGGGATCTATGGGTGTTAAAACTAGGAATAGGTATAGAGCAAATTGTGGCTCAGAACCATGAGGGGTTGGAAGACCCCCAAACCTATTTAGCAGAGATAAGCAGAGTAAGTCTGATATTGCTGATGGCTCTTAGTGAACTCTTAAGGATATGGGGATTGGCTCCCTTGATCATTCTAAATGAAGATAATTTCATGGAACATAAGGGGGCTCAATCACCCCCACAAACATGATCTCCTATCTAATATGATTTGAGATTATAGACTGACAATTTGTCTTATTCAAGAGACTAAAATGCATTTGGATAAGCTTTTAAAGATAAAGTTAGCTATTTTTAAGGATTGCATGCTCATTGTGTTGATGTGGATGGTGCCTCTAGAGGTATTGCTACTTTATGGAATCCAAGGCTTGTGCAAGGTGTGGCAATTATTTTCAGTCTGAATCACATTGTCACTAGAATCATTAATCTCTTGGATGGGTCTTCTTTTATCATTTCCAACATCTATGCTCCAAATAGCAGGAATGCCAGGAAGGTTTTATGGAACTCTTTGGTAAGCTCTAGACTTATTTTTAATAATGAGAAGTGGATCATGATGGGGGAGTTCAATTGCCCTATATCAAATATGGAGAAAAGTGGCGGGGCTCTGATTTCTGAAGATAGTACGCAGGATCTTTTGGATCTCATTAATGCCCTAGGTTTTCTTGACCTGGAATCGATTGGGTCTAGGTTCACGTGGTCTAATAGGAGGAGTGGGACAGATCTTATACAAGTCAGACTTGACAGGGGTCTTATTTCCCTTGACTGGATGTTGGATTTTTCATGTAGTTTATCTTCTTTATCTAGGATTGAAACTGATCATTTTTCAATTGTTTTGAGCATCTCTTCCCTTAGCAGGAAAAACGCTTTCCCTTTCAGATTTGAAAAAATGTGGACTCATAATCATGACTTTTTGGACAAGGTTGCGGAGTGGTGGAATATTGGGGTCCATGGTACAGATATGTTTAGAGTGGCCAAGAAATTGGATAATGTTAAAACTAGTATCCAGAAATGGAACAAATTCTCCTTTGGCAGTATTTTCCAAATAAAAGATTATGTGAAAAGGGAGTTGGATGATATCCAGTCTCTAATTCAATCCCATGAGTATTGCCATGATGTTATGGACAAAGAAGTTGAGCTTTTGTCCAAATTACATGATATTATTTCTAAAGAAGAGGAATTTTGGAAACAAAGATCCAGAGCCATTTGGTTGAAAAATGAGGACAAGAATACTAATTTTTTCCATATGACAACTCTCAAGCATAGAGCTTCTAACAAAATTAAGAAGATTTATGTCAATAATCATTGGATTGAGAAGAAGGAAGATATGATATTTGAAGCTATTTGCTATTTTTATGATTCGTTGTTTGTTGATGTCTCAGTCGACTTGGTTGCTTAGAAGGAAATTCTCAATGAAGTTCGAGAGTGTATTTCTTCAAATATGAATTATGAGCTATCTAGAATCCCTTTTGTTGAAGAGGTTAGGCAAGAAGTTTTTTCTTTGAAGGAAATAAAGTTAGGGGCCAGATGCTTTTCCTATGTTCTTCTTCCAGTTGTTTTGGTGTATTGTGGGGGAGGACGTTGTGTATGTTGTGCAGGAGTTCTTTGGGTCCATATCTCTTCTTAAAGAGCTTAGTGCCACTTTTATTGTTTTGATTCCAAAGAAAGCTGATACCAGTTGCTTCCAGTATTTTAGGCCCATCAGTTTATGTAACTCTATCTATAAAATCTTTTCTAAAATTTTGGTCTTCAAGCTAAAGAAGTTTCTTCTGCGCTTTATTTCTAAGCAACAAAATAGGTTTGTTCTGGGGCGTCAAAGTTTGGATTCCATCGTGTCAGTTCATGAAAACATCCACTCCCTGTCGGTGAATAGGAAACTTGGATTTTTTCTTAAGCTTGACTTGTTAAAGGCCTATGATAGAGTGGACTGGAGTTTTCTGATCGGGATGTTGCGTGCTTTTGGTTTTGGTGATTGTTTCATTCAATTGATCAACCAGTGCATTTCTACTCCCAAGTTTTTGGTGTTGATTAATGGATCTCCCTCTGGTTTTTTCTTGGCCTCCAGGGGTCTCAAACAAGGGGATCCCATCTCACCATCCCTATTTATTATTATGGGAGAAGCTCTCAATAATATTATTCTAAGGGAAGTCAGGGTTGGCAGACTTAAGGGTGTTAGGTCATCTTCAAGCCCCCAAATCTATTCCCATCAACAATTTGTGGATGATACATTGCTGATGGGGAAAAACTCAGTCTCGGAAGCTAAATCATTGAAACAACTAAGTATTTCTCTTTATCAAAGGGGTTCAAGGCAGAGGATTGGTCTCCCTAAGAGTTCTATCTTCTTTATGAATACCCTTGCTCATAGACAAACTAAGATTGTTGAAATCTTGGGGTGTAAGATGGCCTCCCTTTATGGAAGGGTCCAGCTCTGAATGCTTTCTAATCTAATTTGATTGATAGGTTCGAGAACAAACTTGTTGGCTAGAAGGGTGCTTTTCTGAGCCAAGTCGACAAGCTCCAATTGATTAAAGCTTCTTTGTAGAATCTCCTAGTCTATGCCACGAGTCTTTTTAAAATTCTGGCCAAATTTGCGGATCGTATGGAAAAGATCTAGAAGAACTTCTTGTGGACAGGTACTGAATCTAAGAATTGCTTTCATTTGGTTGCTTGGAACCAAGTCTATATGCCAAAGAAACTTGGTGGGCTGGCCAAATAGTTGTGGAGAACAATCAAGGAATCCAATGAATGGACTGCTATCATTGACAAGTACCTATGTTCATCACGATCTCCTCAAAATATCCTTGAAGATTCTTGTCTAGCCCAGAATGCTTCTAGCCTTTCGTTAAGCTTTCTGACTACTAGAGCCCTCATCTCAAAGGGGTCAAAGTAGTGCTTAGGTAATGGTAGGAACATTTGTTTCTGGGAAGATTGGTGGGTTGGTGATAGTCCATTAATTAATTATAGTTGGATTTTCCCTTTCATGGAGCAGTGCAAAGATCGGATTGGCTTTTGGGTTGCTGACTATATATGGGATGGTAGTTGAATTGACTTGTCCTCTCTAAGCCTGCAAATCTTTCCTCTCCATAAACGACTTTCTTTTATATGCATTCCCACTTTTTCTGTCAAAGATTCTCTGGTTTGGGTGGGGTCTTCTTTTGGTGGTTTCTTGGTCTCTCAGGCCTTTTCTTTGCTCTCTAGATCCTTTTCTCCGAACCCTTTTTGGTCTTGTCTCTGGAATAAGTTCCTGATTCCTAAAATTAATATCTTGTTCTAACTGTTTATGCAAAATAAAGTGCTTTCTATTGATAATATATGCAGAAGGGGGATGTTGTTTCCCAATCGTTGCTTCCTCTGCAAGGAAGAGATTGAGGATATGACTCATCTTTTATTACATTGTTCTTATAGCTAGAATATTTTGGTCCATTTTTTTTATATCTGGGGTATTAGTTGGTGTTCCCCTATTAATCTACTAGATTGTTGGATGCAATGGTCATGCCCTTTGGATAATCCGACTCTCAAGTTTCTCTGGAATCTTATGCTACCTCATGTGGCCTGGGGTATTTGGAAGGAAAAAAATAATCGCATTTTCAAAGACAAAGATTCTCCAGATGTTGTGGCTGCTAGTCGTATTCAATCCTCTATCAAGGAGAATTCCATTGCTTCTTGTCCATCTTGACAGCATGATCCGGCAATCAAGACTCCTAAATTGGACTAGGACATCATCAACAGATGGCACATTGACTGGGATATCTCTAGACCCACTGTTAAAATGAAATATACTATACCTAACATTGTTTGGATTGCTCCTCCAAGGGGGTGGATCAAGATTAATGTTGATGGGGCGGCCAAAGGTAATCTAGGGCCAACATGCTATGGGGGAGTTGCACATGATCATAATGGTAGACTTGTCTCCGTAGTGGCACTCCCACTGGGAATAGGATACAAACCATTTTGTCGAGGAAAATGCAGCTTACATGGGGCTTAGAATGCCAAGTCATGGAGGATTTAAGAAGGTATGGTTGGAAAGTAACTCGCTAAATATAATAAATTGTTTGAATAAAAAATCTCCACCCAGCTGGACGATTAACCATTTAATGCAAGAGTGCTTTGAAATGATAAAAAAAATTGAGGATACTAAAATAACACATGTTATGAGGGAGGGCAATAGGCCAACTGACCACATGGCTAATCTAGGTGTGATTAGAAATGATGAAAAGTGGTGGTAGGAAGGGGATTCCTTTCCATTCCAGTTATGCGAGTTGACGAGGAAGGATGCCAAAAATCTTTCATTGCTTGACAATTAATGATGTCAGATCACATGTGTAGTGCTTTTCATATAAAAGAGTGAAGGTGAGTTTCTAGATTATTCTTGTGGCTCTTCTTGTTTAGCGTCGGTTTGAAGTCTAGTTTTGGTGTTAGCCAAAAAATCAAAGAAATAGTACCATAATGGGCGGAGACAAAAACATAATGGAGTCATCCTCATGCGAGCTCTAGGAGAAGAATGAGGAGGCCTGAAGGGAGGTTAAGGATGGGGGTATGGAGCCCTATGTTTGGAAACTTCATGGACAGGACCACCAACTCATAGACTTATTTGTGAATAGCTGGGATAATGGGGCGTTATGTGTGTAAAGGGCAGAGTTTAGAATCGATGAACGTTTAATTGCCAAGATTACTGGGTTCAGTATGGAGGGCAGAAATTTTTTCAGGGAAAGGAAGATTTTGGAAGAAGCCCTCTCTTTTTTCTATGATAAACAAAGTGAAAGGAGCAGGGTTAAGAAGAACCCAAATGGCAGCTACAACTGGTTGTACCTTAAAAGTCTCTAGGTGGACATGGTAGAATTCATCATGAGGTACATTACCCTCGACGGGTGCTTCGCTAGTATTTTTTGTTACCATTTCACTATTATGAACCATTTTAGACATGACAAGAGAATTTCTATTCCATTTTACTTATTATCTTCTCTAGAGTTATCTATTAGAAAGCACGCTAAGAATGAGGATAACCCGATTCTTGATGAGGGTTTAATACTCTTAATCATGGAGTATGTGAAGGCCCACAAGGTCAAGCCTTCCCCCTCTACCTTAAATCTTTGGCCAGCCAGGAGGTGTATGATGTGTTAGATACGGAGTTTGATGATGCAGAGGGTGCGAAAGCTATGGATTGGAATGATGTCTAGGCGTCAGACGATTCAGAATATAAACCCTCGGAGGATGAGGGTCCCCTAGAAAAGACCACCCCTAGTACTAGTAGCAATAGAAAAAACCCTCCTAGATGGGTTGCTAAGAAGAAAACCCCTATTTCGTATACCCACATTATGGGACCACAAAATCTGAAAAAAAATAGAAGACTGGTAAGGTGGTGATTCTTGACAAGGAGGATAATGAAATAAATCTTGACATCCCTCTCAATCTAGACCCCAACGAGAACAAAGATAATGAAAAGTATGTTGATTTGCTTCTAGGGAAATTGTTGATGTATCTAAAAAAGTGTTTCCAATTATTCTTAGGGGAAATCAATATGCTGAAACAAGGGATTAAAGACCTCATTGCCACCTTCACTAAAATTCTTGTGCCAGATAAGACAAAGGAACTCCTGAAGCTTTCCCAACAAATTGTGAAAGACATCAAGATTATGAAGACTAAGCATGAGGCAAAAATTGGCAGGCCGGAGAAAGAGATTCATAAATTGAAGAGAAACTAAAGGGTTTGGTGAAGGTCGATAAGGAAGCCATGCACAATAGTGGCGAGGGCCTTAAGAAAGTCAATGAGGAAATTGCCTTGCAAAAGGAGTAGATGACCAGAGCTGAAACATCCCCAGATACCAACTTGACCAGGATGAACCAGGACATGCAGGTGTCCACAGGACCATGTACTAGGACCAGGATCAAACATCAAGTAATTGGTAGCTTGAGGTTTATCATGGAGGAACTTAAGCAGATTAATGACAAAGCTATCCAGAAAAATGTTGAGCTTATGAGAGCTCTTTCTTATTTTTTTGTTGTTGCATCATGTTTTAGGTCTTTTTTTTGTGGTTTTCTGTTATGGGGTGTTTCCATGTTTTTGTATCTGGTTAGCCTATGTTTTCTATGCTTTTTTTTGTGCTGGATTTGGGTTTTGGGTCCCTGTAAAACCCATTTATCTTAATCAAAAACAATAAATACTCATCTTCCCCAACTAATCTAATTCCGACAAAGGCCTCTTTGTCAAAGACTAGAGACTAGTTGTTTAATTCCATATAAAACCCACTGGAAGAGCTCATAAAAAAAACTTTGAGGACAAGAAATATAACTAGTCAAGAATTTCTCCATTAATAAATCCTTGCATCTAGAAGTTTTAAATCTACATTTTGTGTCTCACTTATAAATTCACTAAAAATAAAGTACCCTCGATAGTGTATCCCATCATGTGATAAATATTCATCACTATACTATGATGAAAAAGCATTCAAAAACAAAACTTAATAAACTTAATAACAAAAGATGTCAACTTTGCCATTACATACCTTGTACAACTAGTTTTCAATTCAATGTATCTTTATGTATTTTGAAATGAATAATTATATGATTAATTTTAAGGTTTCAAAAACATATAGCTTGACCAGCATGGTAATTATAGATTATAAATAATTATAGCTTGACCAGCATGCTATGCCTCGTGAATTCATGTTTATTAATGATTGTCATGATCCCTAGATCATGGCTACCATGTTAAGATTCGAAAACCTCACACTTAACAAAGATCCCATGCAGTCTTTCATAAAAGTTGAAATAACTCATTTCAAACTCAAGGTAAAATATATTAAAGTCACAAGCTTTGATCATTTATTTTTCTTAGTTTTCTCTTTACATATTAGTAAATCAAGTATCAACTATTATACTTTTCATGTGCTTGAAGGGTATATGAAACTTAAGATGTTAATTCATGAATAAGAAAGAAAATGAAGAAACCAAAAAAAGCTTCACTACATTTTGACAATCACCCACTCAACAAAAAGACTAAAAATTCAAATGTTTAGAAAATCTTGGAACAATTTTAGGAGCATAAATGTTTTGTTATTTTGTACCTATCAAAAACCATTATCATGTATCGATAAGAGCATTTTAAATTGTATCTATATGCATATATCCACTCAATGATTTTATAAACTTGATTGTTAATACTTGATGGGAAATTTTAACTAAGACTTCACATCTAATGTCCCTATTCTAAAAGTCATGGAATATTCACAACATGGAATTATTTACAATGTTAATTTTAAATACTATTTTGAGCCAATGATTAGAGATTCTTGTAGACGTATAAAAATGACCATATTCCTAAATGAATATTTTATGTTCATTTCTCTATTTAATTAAATTATCCACATTCCTCTATTTAATTAAGAAAATTACTCAATTAAATTCACTATACCCATTTAATGAATAAATCATTTTATTCAATTAAATCCCCCCTATCCACTTTTAATTAAATTCAAATTTAATTAAATAGTTATCCTAAATTAAATAAATACAATTTATTTAATTGCAACCAAATTGAATGAAATTCATTAAATTCAATTAAATCCTATTATCCCTCCATCCACTTGCTTTCTAAACCCCTTCCTAATTTCTTTTAGACTCTTCTAATCATTTCTAATTAGCCTAACCCATCTTCTAAACTTTGTCACATCCCTAAGCAAGGGGAGGTCACTTCTCAAAACCTTAAAGTCTTTGATAACCATTAAAGGTTTCAAATCTTCAACCACTTAATATCCCCAAAGTCTCCCAAACCATTGATGGTTAATTCAACCCTCTTACATGGTTAGAGACTTTTTGCCTAACTTAACCTTCATCCAACCCAAGGGTCTCATCAAGCCTTTAATGCTTTGACCATGATTATCTCTTAATCATTTGCACAAGAGTTTATCCTTGGATTAACTCTTAATAATCTTAACTTAAGCTTAACCCTTATCTCTAGATAACCATAAGGTCTTCTCAAGCATTTAATGCCTCCAACCCCTTCTCTCAACCCAACCCTATGTTGACACTTGTCACCATTTTATTGGTGCAAATTGCAAACATGGATTCCCAACTTTCAAACTTAGCCCTTGATTAACTCTTTCAATCCTGGTCATCCATTGCCCTATTTTTGCTATAAATAGAGCTCTCATTCCTCCATTTTGATAGATCAATCCAAGTTTGTAGTATCATACTTATGTTCAAATACATTCAAGCTTTCATTTCATCTATGCTCATCATTTAGCTTCTCTTTTAACTAGGAATTAGTCTAAATATGCATGTTTAGAATACTTTCTTTATCATTTAGCTCAATCATAGACTAATATATCATGTTAGGATAGTATTTATACTAACCTTGTCATCTTATAATTAGTTTATTGCATTTCTAGAATCATGCATATCTTAGGATGCATCTCATATTAAAACCAACAAAAAGCATCCCTCGTTCTTGCATTTGCCATCCCTAAACCATTTTGCTCAGTGATCTGAGAGCAAAAACATTGGTTTGAGGGACCGTGTAAGATAGAGAACCATGGGACCAACCTTGGGAATCTGAGTGATACTTCATTACTCCATAGCTTGCACCAAGAAGTCCTGTGTGTGTGTGTGAGCAAGGCTCCATAGAGCTCCGTTTTTCACATATTGAGTTCTATCGACCCGCTTTTCCCCGCATACATTTCTGGCGCCCACCGTGGGGCATTACCCCATATATCTAATCGGTTTTGAAATATAACCACTTTTGCAGGCACATGGAAAAAATGAATTAGCGCATTAAGTCAACTATTTAGCACATCCGGTTAATAGCCTAGCGCATTCGGTTCACTGTTCAACGTGTGGAGTCCATCATCTAGCACGTGAAGTCCATATATTAGTGCATGACTTCCACTAATCTTTTCCTGTAGGTTGTGGCACGGGAGAAAAACAGAGCAGCGCTTTCGGCACATAGTGTAGCACGTTGAAACCTTATTTTAGCACATCGCGGTTATATGGTAGCGCGTACAGTTTGTTTTGTAGCACATCACAAACAGAAAAGAAAAGAACTAAAATTTGTAACCGAAAGTTAAAAATTAGACTTGTGGAAGTCCACCAAATCATCTAACGTTTTTTCTCTGATTTTTTTGCAGGATTCTAACAAATTTGTTGCAGAAAGGAGCTTAATCTTAGAATATTTAGATAAGTTAGGATTTTCACTAACTTAGTTAAGCTAGTTTAAATTTTTGAATGTCTTTTATTCTTAAAATTGAACTCACTTATTTCTTTTGGGCTATAAAAAGAACCACTATCAGAAATTTTCTTGCTTTTATAGGAGAAAAACTTTATCTGGGCTCTAAAAATAGAGCTTAAAAAGAACCTCACCATCCTTTGGTGCATAAAAGGATCCACTTTTATTTTGCAAAAGAAAGAACCTCACCTCAAAATTTTGTTACAATTAAAGAGGGAAGTGATTTCCCTTTTGTTTATCGATGTTTATTTGTTGACCAAATCAAACCTTTTGCTTTGTTGATGCGGTTATTTCCTTAGATTAAATAGTCATTTCTTTGAGGAAGTAAAATTAACACCATGCTTTTTCTTGGAGCAACATCTCCCAGTAGAGGTTAGAAAATCATTGAATTGAAGGTTTAAAAAGAATATGTGATTGCTTTGAATCGAAAGAAGAAGGTATATGCTCTCCCCTTAACTGGGTGATCCAAAAAACTAGACCTCTCTTAAAAATCTTTCTTTCCTTCAAAGCATTTTACATACTTTAGCAGGCCTGCCTTCCCGAGGAGTTGGAATCAACTCTTAAAGTCGTTTATGGCCGGTGTGAAGGGAATGACCTAAGTGGGGAACGGCTTTGATGCCAAGAATTCCAACCCACTATAATCAAATGTGGAAAGTGACGAAAGTCCTTTTCAATGGTTGCACGCAGCGATTAGCCTTCCCCTAGTATCTTGGAGATACGTAAAGCCTTTGTTCTAAAGGTTGGGAAGCCTCCTGAGGGAGTTTATCACTGACGGCCAAATGGGAAGCCTAATTACGAACCATAAAAATAGAAGCTTTCAACCGAGTCAATAACCAGACATTTATAACATCATAGTGCAAGGGTGGGGAAGAATCCGCCCCCAAGATTACTCACCATATATCTCCCAAGATAACTACTCAACTATGAAGAGATTCACTTTGAGTTAATTTCTGGCAAAAGGCAAAAAAATGGGCGCCCTCTAGGGGGTGACACGATTGTTTGAGCTGACGGAGTATCGAGACTAGTGGGCTATGATGTTATTTATGACCTTTGAATAAAGAGACTTTCTAAAGTGTATTATTCGTATCCAAACCTATTAAAACATTGGGGATTTGAACACATCCTCGCAGAACATACACTTTTTGTTAGATTAGGCAAAATGGTTGTACTTTTTGTGTCGTGCTTGCATTTACTACTTCAGAAAATCATCCATCAAACTTGAAAATTTCACAACAAAAAACCAAAATTTATAAAAAAACCAACCAAAGGAAAAATCAGGGTAGTTTAGCACATAAGAGCAACTTCTTAGCGTGTGAGGTACTTTTGTTAGCGCATTCAACCATCAATTTAGCGCGTCGATTCCAAACAATAGCGTTTTATCCCAAAATCAATCTAGTGTTAAAACATTTAGCGCATTAGAAAAATAGTCTAGCGCATTGAAGCATCAGCTTAGCGCGTGGAAACCCAACATTAGCGCATCAGGTTCAAAAGTTAGCGCATTACAGGCCCAAGCTAGCGCATGACTTTTTAAACAGATAGAAAACAATTTTTGAATAGTCAAAACTTTAACACGTGTCTAGGGGCAGCTTAGCGCATGTGGTCCTTATTTTAGCGCGTGAAGTAAATTGGGTAGTGCATCCTATCTCCGTTTTAGCACATGACCAAAATCAAAAAGGCAAGGGGCAAAACAGTGAGGAATTTTAAAATTTTTGAAAACATTTTCAGAAGCCTTTTTCCATCAACATCATTTTTCATCAAAGCAGAGTGGCAAATACAAACCGTTAAAAACTATTTCTTGAGCTAAATTTGTGTCAAAACAAATGTTGTAAAAATCCTAAACTGATCACACGATAAAACATATCTATCTTATCATAATCTGGAAACCTCATCATCAGTATCAACAGAATCCTTTACCATCTTACGGATTTCATCTCAAAAACACTTGTTTAAAATTTTCAAGTTGTCAAATCAAGTCTCCATATCGGGAAGCTTTTATCCATATCATTTGACATGCTTTGTCGTGAAGGGGCATCTAAACCTTCACTTTGATAGAGTAAGACTTGAAATTTTCCAAACAAGATCAACTGAATCCAAACAAATCAAAGGAAACGATTGATCACTCATGCATGACTAATCCCCATATTCTGAGAAGAAGGAACCTTTATCGTAACATCACGTTGAAGAAACAACAACCTAGTTTTCCCAAGTTCATCAAGAGAAATAAGTTTTTATACATCAATCGTCAACTCTTCAAATCTCATCGGGTATTCCTTCATCACGTCAAACGTTATATCCAAAACAAATCCAACGAATTTGACAAAGAACCCTTAAAAACAAGAGCCTACTGTCAAAAGTCTGCTTTTAATCAAATCATAAACCGCGGAGGAAAGATCAATCCAACATTCTTACCCAACAAGTGTATCACTTATAACACATCTTGACCAGAACCACCCACCCCCGAGCAACATATCAACGAGGATTTTGTTCCCTTCATCACTGAAAGTTTTTACTAAAATGCCTATTACTCGCTCTCAAAGAAACCAACAAAGCGAGACACATGCAGAGTCTAGTATGAATCGAAGGTTGTCAAATCCTTTTGAAGTTCCACACTTGGAAAAGACTGAAATTTCTGAAGCACTTCTTCAGGAATGTCAGGAAAACCCTTCATTCCAAAAGCTTGTAGAAAGGCTTATGGAAAATGACAAAGAAAAATATCTACTCATGCTCACAAGTAAAGGCGTTAAACTTCTCAAAAATTTAGACACAAACATCTTTCGAAATGGATCTCGATAATATGCATATCAAGAACAACAAAGAGGAACAAACTCGTAACTTTGAACAACACATACCTGAGCAACACATTCCAGAACAACGCATACCAGAAATGCGTATACCTGAGCTAGAAACTCCAGAGCAAAATATACCATTTAACACACCTTTTCAGTTGAGAACCAATACAAGGGAAGAACTCTTCCCTCGACAAGACAATATACCTTTGGTTTCTCTTACTCAACAAATGCAAATGTTACAACGACAAATACATGACATGCAACAAGGGACAACAGTGCGGTACTCTTTAAATGAAATCTGTCCTTATCCATTTGACAGAAGATTGAACATGGTGCCTTTTCCTCCAAACTCAAATGTGCCTAAATTTGACAAATATGATGGAAAAAGTGATCCCCGAGATCATGCTCGAGAATTTTGTACAATGAGTCTTGAATTTGCTCATGATGACACCTATCTGATGAGGTTATTCCCAAGAAGCCTGGGAGGGAAAACAATGGAATGGTTATCCAAAATTACACCACCTATCAGATCATTTGATGAATTGGTTAACAAATTCATAACCCAATATTCCTATAACATTCAACATGCCATAACCATGCTAGATGTTTGCAACACCAAACAAAAGAACAACAAAACATTCATGATGTTCCTTCAACGCTGGCAACGTATAGTGTCCAGATATCCTCGAGATATTCCTGAAAAGGAAAAAATGGAAATCTTCATTGACAATTTGAATGGTGAAATGAGTTACAGACTAAAACTTCAATGCATACCATCTTTTGCTAAATTGATTGAAAATGACATCCAAGTAGAGGAAGCATGTGTCAAAAAGGGAACACTCAAATTCTACAAGGAAGGAACAAACTCATCAAACTACAATAACCAGAACAACACCAACCTAGATAAATCTCGATTTTGGACTCGAAACAAAAACGAAGGCAACAATGAATCATATGATCCCAAATCAAAGCAACCAGTGCTTGCATTATCCGGAAATTCTCAGGCTATGAAAAATCCTAAAAGTACTAATCCAAATGCTAACACATATGCACCAAACACTGATCAAGGACAACTCAACACAAACAACACCAATGATACTCAAAGCAAAAAAATGAATCCAGGACCTAACAACAATTCGCACAACAACACGAACAATTTCCAAAAACGTATCTTCACACCACTGGGGCAATCACCAGAATCAGTATTCAGAGAACTTTTGGCACACAAGATTCTTTCTTTGCCTCCAATTAGCAACTATGAACCCCAAATCAAACCACCTTGGTGGAATGATTCACACTATTGTGATCACCATCGTAACAACGGTCATCGGATGAATGATTGCATGAGATTGAAACACGTGGTGCAAGATATGATTGATCGAGGTGACTTAACGGTAGATGGTCTCAAAACAAATGGTGATCATGGAGCCTTTAAAAATCCTCTTCCAAATTATAAAAAAGATGGAGCTTCAACCTTGAACGAAACATGCGGAGCTCGTATCAACCATATCTACAACAACACCATAAATCACATATCAGCTGAAGATCATCAAGTAAATGTCATCACCATCCGAGATTAGCGTAATCATGAATTTGTCAACGTAACAACCCGAACTCAGAAATATGTCTTAAAAGGACATACGTCACCTGCAACTACTACACCAAAAATCCAATATGACTTGGTTAGCCAACTATGCAAAACTCCAGCTTAGATATATATACTAGAATTGCTGAAACTATCACCAAAACACAAAGACATCTTGGAACAAGCACTATTGGAAACCAATGTACCTCAAAATCTGGATACAGACAGATTTCAAGCCATGGTCGCCCATATGACTGGACCTCATAACCTCACCTTCTCAGAGCATGAAAATACTTCCTTGAGCCATCCACATAATACTCCTCTCCATATCGAAGTCATTGTTTGCAAACATCGAGTAAAATGAGTCTTAATAGATGGAGGAGCTGGACTTAATATATGTACTTTAAAGCTTATCCGTGCATTAGGCTTCTTAGAAGAGTCTATTGATCCCTGCAAGAAGATTACCATCAAGGCATATGATGATGAGGAAAGGTCCTCTAAAGGAACTATGATGTTACCCATTCGAGTAGGACCAGTGCAAAAAGATACTATGTGTCAGGTCTTAGACATAGATCTCACCTACAATATTTTGTTAGGGTGACCCTGAATACATGAAATGCAAGCAGTGCCTTCTACGTATCACCAGTGTGTCAAATTTCCTTATGACGGACAAGAAATCTCCATATCTACTTATCATAATCCATTTCAACATTGCAACGCAATGGGGGCAGCCCAAGACAGTTTGGTTCCTCATAATAGAGAGAAACAACGATCTTTAACATCAGATCTACAAACAACAAAGTCCAACTCCTTATTTGGAGACTTCAAACAGAAAATGAAAATCAAAGACCAAGGCATAGGAGAATACTCTTTGGAGCCCTTATGTTTGGCCGAATTGCCAACATCACCTAGATCTCATGGATTGCCTACTACATCAACACATCTAGTCACTCAACCCATCACCAAATTTGATGGTACCTTCATCCAATTGGGCACTCTAGCACATGAATCAGAAGACAAGGATATTCTTAGCTAGTTATACAAAGATGAGGAAGAAGATAACAGAGCAGCTGCTCTGGACATTGTTCTACCAACACACCTATATGGAAAAGGATACTTAATCATGCAGCAAATGGGATATGAATGTAAAGGACCTATTGGGAAACGCAAAGAAGGAGTCACTGAACCCATTGATCTTCCTTCACGACCCAATAGAGATAAGATAGGATTGGGTTGTGAGCTCACTTTCCTATTAAAAAGACCACCTTGCCTAACTACAAAACCTCAATGGAAAGTAAAGAAGAAGTACAAAGAAGAATCCTGGTAGGAAGCACTCTTTGAATCAGTAGAAACAATCCGCAAGGCACGGGAACATCAAGATCAGAAGTTACATCAGGAAAAGCTTCTAAACCACAAAAGGGCCATATCTGCAGCAGTAGCTCATATTCAAACACCAATATCTCAAGAACCAATAAAATCATCTTTGGATACCTTTATTTCTCCCCGAGGAAGCATAGTCTATGAACAAATACAGAAAGTAGAAGCAGGATCTGACACAGAATCAACAAAAACTATTAAAATGGTATCCATCATCAAAGATTTGTTTTCACCATACAACATACCAGTTTACAAGACTGATAGAATCTGGGATGAGGCCTCTGAGACTGATTCCAATGAATATGAATGGGGTACCTACTCCAATGCTACTATAGATATCCCTAATGATACTGATCCCATATCCCTTTCTCAAGAAGAACATAACACAGAAGATAGACCTCTTGAATTTGGACCACAAAATATCTATGATGCCAAGGAAAGCGAATAGAAACATTATGAACAAGTCTATATGGAAGATAATACCATCGAAGACCTCGATGAAATCCTGGACTTATTTAAAACCAAAAACAATCACGATGAAAACTCTGTCCTAACACTTACAGTAGCAGAACTTGATCCACCTAACGATTCCTTACCACTTGTCTTTCTTGACCTCATCAACTGGGATGAACCTGAAATCCATGATATACCAATTTTCCCAGATGATGAATCTATTATCCATTACCTATGTATTGTAAATTCGGAATCAGGCTCTACAAGTGAATAAAGTAACGATGTCTGCCAATCAGGGAGTGCCATGTCTATCAATCGCAAAAATAAATCACAAGAAAGATCTAATGCTGAAAACCAGTCAATGGCAGCTCTAGATCACAAAAAAAGTAAAAATAAAGGACGCATCTAAAGGTGAAAACCTTTTTAAGGCACCTAACGATGGGAGACTTGACACTCTTCCTGAACACTTTCATGAGCGATCACCCATATTGATTGAGCCCACTCAATCAATCAACATTGGTACCACAGAAGCAGTCAGAAACCTACACCTTACCGAATCTCTAATAGAGGAGGAAAGATCAGCATTCATCATTTTCTTTCAAGAACAACAAATTAACTTTGCTTGGTCATATGGCGATATGCCCGAAGTGGATCCACACTTGATCATGTATCACTTATCCATCTCTTCAGGAGTTAAACTAGTCAAGCAAAAGCTACGAAAGATGAATCCACAGGTAGCACTCATGGTCAAAACTGAACTAAAGAAATTATTAGATGTCAGATTCATCTGACCCATTGACTATGCAGAATGGATTTCCAACATCGTTCTAGTATCAAAACCAGATGGTAGTATCAGAATATGCACTGACTTCAGAGACGTCAACAAAGCTTGTCCAAAAGATGACTTTCCTCTACCCAGTATCGACATAATTGTAGATCTCACAGCAGGCCATGCAATGCTCTCACTAATGGATGGTTTCTCAGGCTATAATCAAATCAAAATAGCCCTAGAGGATCAAGATAAAACCGCGTTCACCTATCCTTGGGGAACTTACTATTGGAATGTTATGCCTTTTGGCTTAAAGAATGCAGGGGCCACTTATCAAAGAGCAATGACAACAATCTTCCATGACATGATGCATACCTTCATGGAAGACTATGTGGATGATTTACTAGCTAAATCTTTCACCCGAGCAAAACATCTTAGCATCCTAACAAAGATCTTTGATCGATTGGAGAAATTCCAAGTCAGGCTCAACCCTAAGAAGTGTGTCTTCGGGGTTACATCAGGCAAGTTACTAGGCTACATAGTCTCAGCTAAAAGTATCGAAGTAGATCCAGCAAAGGTACAAGCCATTATAGAAATGCCACCACCAAAGAATATCAGTCAACTCAGGTCTCTACAAGGATGACTTCAATCAATCAGGCGGTTCATAGCTCAGCTAGCAGATAAAAGTCTACCATTTAACCATTTACTACACAAAAATGTACCATTCAGATGGGAGACCAAGTGCACAGAATCTTTTTACCAAATCAAACAATACCTGATGAATCCACCAGTTCTAGTACCACCAGTTGTAGGAAAGCCTCTTATCCTATATATCTCAACAATAGATATATCGTTGGGGGCACTATAGGCACAAGAAGATCAACAAGGAAAGGAACGAGCCATATATTACATCATTAGGACATTGAATGGCTATGAACTCAACTATACATTCATTGAAAAGGCTTGCCTAACAGTGGTCTTCGCATCTCAGAAGTTCTGACATTATATGCTAGCACACACCATCAAGCTAGTCATAAAAATTGATCCTCTCAAATATCTACTTAGTAAGGTAGCTCTTACAGGCCGATTGGCTAAATGGGTCATGATTCTCCGTGAATTCAACATCCAATACATAGAAAGACGAGCCATCAAAGGACAAGCAATTACAGATCAGCTGGCTGAAGCACCACTACCAGGAAAACAAACCATGGAGATTGAATTTCCAGACAGGGACGTTCTTGCTCTTTCTACCAAACAATGGACCCTATACTTTGACAGATCCTATACACAACATGGTTCAGGTGCTGACATTCTATTCATCACTCCTAAAGGACATACTATACCAAGATCATATCGGCTTATGTTTCCATGCACAAATAATGTGGCTGAATATGAGGCATTGGTTATAGGTATCAAGGTGGTTGTCAAATGGAAAATCACAGAGTTAAAGGTCTATGGAGACTCACAACTAGTCGTCAATCAAATCAACAACAACTATCAGACAAAGGATGACAAGCTGCTACCCTACAAGAGAATGGTGGATGACTTCAAACAGTATTTTGTGTACATCACCTTCGAGAAAATACCAAGTTTGAACAACAAAGCAGTCGATTCAATGGCTACTATCGCCTCATTACTACAAATTCCAGAGCAACAAAGTCGTTACAAGTTCCTAGTAGAGCAACTGTTCTCCCCCGCCTATGACCACTCTGAATCCCATGTTATCTATGCCTTGATTGGTTCAGATTCTCCGTTATATGGACCAATATACGACTACCTCAAGCACAATATCTTACCAATTGACCAATCTCGTAACCAAAAACGTAACTTTATCCGGCAAGCTACCCGTTATACCCTTACCGCTGATACTTTGTATCGTCGAGGTCTAGATGGTACTCTTCTTCGTTGCCTTGATTGTAATGATTCTGATTCCACTTTACATGAGCTTCATGAAGGTATTTGTGGCACACATTCAAGTGGTACTACTCTTGCTAAAAAACTTCTAAGAATGGGATACCACTAGCCTACAATGGAGAAAGACTCATATCACTTCGCCAAGAAATGTCCTAAATGCCAGATCCATGGTAATCTGATACATGCACCAGCACAAGAATTGCAGCCATTTACAACATCCTAGCCCTTTTGTCAGTGGGGACTAGAATTAGTTGGCAAAATTCATCCTTCATCTTCAAATGGATACAAGTTCATTATAACAGCAACAGAATACTTTACCAAATGGATAGAAGCAGTTCCCATGACCACAGTGACTGGGAAAGAAATTGCCTCTTTTATCCTCAATTATCTAATTTGTAGATATGGTATTCCAAGTTCAATCATCACAGATAATGGACGGCCTTTCAAAAACCAAGATGTACAAGAACTATGTGAAAAATTCAAAATCCAACATCGTTTCTCTACACCATACTACCCACAGGGAAATGGTCAAGCAGAATCATCTAACAAGACAATACTGAAAACCCTCAAGAAAACAGTAAATGATGCCAGTAAAGATTGGCACGTCCAACTCAATCTAGCACTTTGGGCATACAGAACCAGAATCTGCACACCTACAGGAGCAACACCATACTCATTGGTATATGGATCAGAAACCATTGTACCCCTGGAAGTAGAAATCCCATCTCTCAGAGTCTCTTCGAAAGGTTTAATCCCAAATGAAGAGTATCGAGTTAACTGACTGCAAGAACTTGAACTATTAGATGAAAGACGTCAGCATGCTTACACTCATCTCAAAGCATATCAACAATGCATGTGCAGGAGCTACAATCACAAGGTCATCCCCTGCAACTTCAAAGTTGGTGACCTAGTCCTCAAAGAAAATCCAAGAAATCAGCAAGATCGAAAGGGAAGTTTGAACCTAACTGGTTGGGTCCCTATGTCATCATATCACTCTATGGATCAGGTGCCTATTAGCTCACAACTTCAGAAGGAGATGTGCTCAACGAACCAACTAACAACATCCATCTGAAGAAGTACTACACTTAAGTAGCCTAGTGCATGGAAAAAGCCAAAACAAGCAAAAAAATAAAAAAAATCCAGAAAAAGCAAAAACACAAAGTACAATAAAAACAAATGGTGAAAACCTCGTAAACAGGCGCTCTTGTGAAAGAACGGTTCCTCTATCTATCTCCATACCATTTTATCCATATCCTTAAAAACACTATCAGCCATCGCCCGACACTTAGCACATATCCATTCAGGACATACTTAGCATAGTCACTATCCTGGGTTATCCATATATATACTCTTACCACATTCCACCATGGCTTGGAAATCACTGTACATATTCACATCAAGAGGCACACTTAGCTAGGGGCATTAAAATCGTCAAAATTTGCGAGCATTCAAGACATCAAAACTATTTACAAAACACAAAATCATGGCATCCAACAACCAAAACTGCGCTTCATCGCAAAACAAAACAAAACAATCATCACAGAAATACCAAGGATGGATGATTTTCTGAAGTACTGAATGTTGCATTATCGCATACAAATCTTGACTATTTTTGCATTTTTAACTTTTTAAATTATTGGATTCTCTTCCTTTTCTCACTAAATGCTTCAAAGCTAGAGATCATGGGGAACTTCCAATATTTTCTTAATCTTCTGTCTTGGAGGCGATCACTTGTACTGTATGAATACTTGCCTCGAGACGTGAAACATCGAATATCACTAAAGGCATGATTCCACTTCACACATACAAATGATTTAATCTTGTCTGTTTATGCGCAATATGCACTCAGGTTGTCTTGGTTCAATTATACCTTGACGCTTATGCTATCTTGTAAAATCAAAACATCATGTAAATTTTTATCAGGTCATTATGGTTCAATTATACCATTATGCTTGTATAAATTTTCAACATATCCTAAACAAATCAATTCTCAATGATGATACCTACAAAGAAAGAAAACAACATATGGCTATATCAGATGGCAAATACAGAAGGAGGATGCTACCAAAAACATAGTTGCATATCATTTTAAAATAGCTGCATATCATTTTACAATTAATTGCATATTATTTTACAATTAGTTGTGTATCATTATCATACATCTCACAAGATACATTTCATAGCATATAAAATCATACATCTCATTTTCAAGATACATTTCACAAAGCATACATCCTGCATCATACATTATATCATATATTTGAGCATTGCATCATCATCACATAAATGAAAAGAACCCATAAACACATTCATCCATATAAACACACCACATGATCAAAGGGTCATGTCTCGATGGCCCTATCACACCTCGGCTCTCGGACCGCGACCCAGTATCTCAAGATCGACTGGATCTCGACTGTGTGAAGCTCTGTACTTGATGATCCCTGGGTACCGCAGCCTCATAATGCTGCCGGTAATACTCCGCCTTTTGAGCTCTCAATGATAGCTCTCTCAGGGTGTCTCTCATCGGACCACCTGCCACTGCTCTTTGCACACTGGCTGCAAGCTCCTCTGCTCGCCCCCTCTGCTCTATCTTTGTGTCCTGCTCAGTGGTCAACTGTGCAATCTATCGCTGATATGTCAAAACCTGTGCCTGCAGCTGATGTATAGTCACTTGCAGGGTCCGAATCTGAGCATCCTCAACATGAGTAGGAACCCGAACCCGTAGCGGTACCTGTGTCGGGGCATCCCCTCTAAATATGTCTATCCTCAGTGCTGGAGGTGGGAGCACATCCATCCTCCTCCTCTGCGCTGGTCGCATCACCTCATCAGTACCCCCCACTACAGCTAGCACCTCCCCCACTCTCCCCTCTCCACCGGCTCCAATAGCTAAACCGCCTCTCTCCCTGTCTATCACTGCCTGTCTAACTGCTCTCTCCACACCTCTATCTCCTCTCCTCCCTCTATCTCCCTACCTCCCTCTAACTCCTCTCCCTCGTCATCCTCCTCCATCATCTCCATCATCCTCATCATCTCCCTCTCCCTCCTCATCATCATCATCGAATAACGGTCGCATCTCCTTGGGATTAGATATCCTGGCCACTGCCCGCGCAACAAACAATCTCGTGAACTCATCAGTCATGCCCGCATCCAAAATCTCTTGGGCATAATCCCATATTTGACCCGCCATACTAACAAACTCCTCCACCACTACCGCGCTATCAATGGTCAGGCCCCAATCTGATACGTCCTGCCTCCGTCGTGCATATAAGCAAGCCCCTTGAGGTATGCCCTGCTGTCGACCAAACTGTCTCAAAACTTTGGTCACCACAAACCTCTCAATAACAAATGGGGTCCTCCCAGTCAGGTATCTCGTCATAAAAACATAGGGCATCTCCAGCCCATCCTTTGCCCACACCTCACACCCTGTATACGGTCACCATGTGACCGTATCGATGTCATCCAACACTCTCCTCCAATGCTCTAGTTTGTCCAGCTTCGCTGGACAACTAGACCCCTGTATCCATAAGCATATGCACATCCCATGGGCCTATCTCTGTCTACTAATGGTCTACCAGCTGGAATGTACTCCCAGCACCATACCTGTAACAGCGTCACGCCAGCTGATGAACTATCGTAATCGAGGTATACCACCTCATGCAAATCCCTATATAGATGGGCTAGCATAGCCGATCCCCATGCGAACCTACGGCCCTATGTAACCATCTCCTCTAAATCCAGCGCCCATCCCACAGAGAATCCCTTTGACCTGCGATTAGGACAAAGGAATCCACCAATAAACCCTGCCAGTACTGATGGAAGTGGTGCATAATCGAGGTCTAAGAACTCCTACCACAGGATCTCATATCCACAAACTGTCTCATCATGAAAAATGCGGCGAAGTGCCTCTATACCACCCTCCTCTGACTGCTCATATGGTAGTAGTGCACCTACTACTGGTATGCGCAGGATCCTGTAGCAGTCCTTTGGTGTGACTGTCATCTCACCTGTGGCAAAATGAAAGGTGTTTGTGTCGTTGTGCCACCTCTCTGCAAGTGTTGTAAGTAGCCCCCAATTCATAGTGAACCGAGGCATATCCAATAGGGACGACAATCCACATCTCTCAATGATATCAAGGTCGGCCTGAGTCAACCGCAGTATCAATGTCCACGGCCTCAGAAATCGCTCCCGCGACTGAACCACACCTAATCGCTCCTGTCAACAAGCAAAACAAATCCAATATCAGTTTCCACATCAAAACAAAGATATCAAAATCAAACTCACATCA